>NW_028253341.1:0-38212 GCF_964263255.1 Lissotriton vulgaris
CATCCCTTTCTGAGCTGCACGGCTCATCCTACCCACGCTTCATGCACAGATTTTAAATACTGATGGTTTGGGCTTCCCGGAATTCAACTGGTTGAGAGGTAGACAGGTGTAGAGAGGTAGAGAGAGAGAGGTGTAGAGAGGTAGAGAGACAGGGTAGAGAGAAGTAGAGAGAGAGAGAGGTAAAGAGGTAGAAAGAGGTAGAGGTAGGGAGAGAGCGAGAGAGGTAGAGGTGTAATGGGAGAGAGAGAGGTATAGAGATAGAGGGAGAGGTAGAGAAAGAGGGAGAGGTAGAGGGAGAGCGGTAGAGAGAGAGGTAGAGGTAGAGAGTGGGAGAGGTAGAGAGGGTGAGAGAGGTAAAGAGATAAAGAGGTAGAGAGAGAGAGGTAGAGAGAGAGGAAGAGAGAGAGGTAGAGAGAGAGGTAGAGAGAGGTAGAGAGGGGTAGAGGAGGGTAGAGTGAGAGGTAGAGGGAGGTGGAGAGAGAGGTAGAGAGAGAGGTAGAGGTAGGGAGAGAGAGAGAGGTAGAGAGAGAAAGAGGGGTAGAGAGAGAGAGAGAGAGAGAGGTAGAGAGAGAGAGAGAGAGAGGGAGCAGTATAGAGAGAGAGAGAGAGAGGTAGAGAGAGATGTACAGGTAGAGAGAGAGAGAGAGAGAGAGAGAGAGAGAGAGAGAGAGAGAGAGAGAGAGAGAGGTAGAGAGAGAGAGGTAGAGTAATAGAGGTACACAGAGAGAGAGGTAGAGTAATAGAGGTACAGAGAGAGGTAGAGGGAGAGAGGGAGAGAGTTAGAGGTAGAGGTAGAGAGGTAGAGAGGTAGAGGTAGAGAGAGAGTGGTAGAGGGGGAGGTAGAGAGGGAGAGAGAGAGAGGTAGAGAGAGAGAGAGAGAGGTAGAGAGGGAGAGGAAGAGGAGAGGTAGAGAGAGAAGTAGAGAGGGGTAGAGAGGTAGAGAGAGGGTTAGAGAGAGCGGTAGAGAGAGAGGTAGAGAGAGGTAGAGAGAGAGAGGTAGAGAGAGAGGTAGAGAGAGAGGTAGAGTGAGAGAGGTAGAGGTAGGGAGAGAGAGAGAGAGGTAGAGAGAGGTGTAGAGAGGTAGGGGTAGAGAGAGGTAGAGGTAGAGAGAGAGCAGTAGAGAGAGAGAGAGGTAGAGAGGTAGAGGTCAGAGAGAGAGAGAGAGAGAGCGAGAGGGAGTGGTAGAGAGAGAGAGAGGTAGAGAGAGATAGGTAGAGAGAAGTAGAGAGAGAGGTAGAGGTAGGGAGAGAGCTAGAGGTAGGGAGAGAGAGAGGTAGGGAGAGAGTGGTAGAGAGAGAGAGGTAGAGCTAGAGGTAGAGAGGTAGAGAGAGAGGTAGAGGGAGAGAGAGGTAGAGAGAGAGGTAGAGGTAGAGAGAGCGGTAGAGAGAGAGAGGTAGAGGTAGAGAGGTAGTGGTAGAGAGGGAGAGAGAGAGAGAGGTGGAGAGAGAGAGAGAGATAGAGAGGGAGAGAGTTGTAGAGAGAGGTGTAGAGAGAAGTGTAGAGAGGTAGGTAGAGGTAGAGGTAAAGAGAGACATAGAGAGAGAGAGAGACATAGAGAGAGAGGTAGAGAGAGGCAGAGAGAGAGGTAGAGAGGTAGAGAGAGAGAGAGGTAGAGAGAGAGAGGTAGAGGTAGAGAGGTAGTGGTAGAGAGGTAGAGAGAGAGAGGTGGAGAGAGAGAGGTAGAGAGAGGTGGAGAGAGAGAGGTAGAGAGAGGGAGAGGTAGGGAGAGAGAGGTGGAGAGAGAGAGGTAGAGAGAGAGGTAGAGGTAGAGTGGTAGAGAGAGAGGTTGAGAGAGAGGTAGAGGGAGTGAGAGGTAGAGAGAGAGGTAGAGAGAGATAGAGAGGGAGAGGTAGAGAGAGAGAGGTGGAGAGAGAGAGGTAGAGAGAGAGGTAGAGGTAGAGTGGTAGAGAGAGAGGTTGAGAGAGAGGTAGAGGGAGTGAGAGGTAGAGGTAGAGAGAGAGAGAGGTAGAGAGAGAGAGGTAGAGAGGTAGTGGTAGAGAGGTAGAGATAGAGAGAGGTGGAGAGAGAGAGGTAGAGAGGTGGAGAGAGAGGTAGAGAGAGAGAGGTAGAGAGAGAGGTAGAGAGAGAGAAAGGTAGAGAGGGAGAGGTGGAGAGAGAGAGGTAGAGAGAGAGAGGTAGAGAGAGAGAGGTAGAGAGAGGGAGAGGTAGAGAGAGAGAGGTAGAGAGAGAGAGGTAGAGGTAGAGAGAGAGAGGTAGAGAGAGACAGAGGTAGAGAGAGAGAGAGAGAGAGAGAGAGAGGTAGAGAGGTGTAGAGAGAGGTGTAGAGAGGTAGGTAGAGGTAGAGGTAAAGAGAGACATAGAGAGAGAGAGACGTAGAGAGAGAGGTAGAGAGAGGTAGAGAGAGAGAGGTAGAGAGGTAGGGAGAGGTAGAGAGAGAGGTAGAGCGAGAGGTAGAGAGAGAGGTAGAGAGAGAGGTAGAGGTAGAGTGGTAGAGAGAAAGGTTGAGAGAGAGGTAGAGGGAGTGAGAGGTAGAGAGAGAGAGGTAGAGGTAGAGAGAGAGAGAGGTAGAGAGAGAGATAGAGAGAGAGGTATAGGTAGAGAGGTAGTGGTAGAGAGGTAGGGAGAGAGAGAGGTGGAGAGAGAGAGGTGGAGAGAGAGAGGTAGAGAGAGAGAGGTAGAGAGAGAGGTAGAGAGAGAGAAAGGTGGAGAGAGAGAGGTAGAGAGGGAGAGATAGAGAGAGGGAGAGGTAGAGAGGTAGTGGTAGAGAGGTAGCGAGAGAGAGGTGGAGAGAGAGAGGTAGAGAGAGAGAGGTAGAGAGAGAGAAAGGTGGAGATAGAGAGGGAGAGGTAGAGAGAGGGAGAGGTAGCGAGAGGGAGAGGTAGAGAGAGAGGTAGAGGTAGAGTGGTAGAGAGAGAGGTTGAGAGAGAGGTAGAGGGAGTGAGAGGTAGAGAGAGAGAGAGAACGGTGGAGATAGAGAGGTAGAGAGAGAGAGGTAGAGAGAGAGAGGTAGAGAGAGGGAGAGGTAGAGAGAGAGAGAGGTAGAGAGAGAGAGGTAGAGGTAGAGAGAGAGAGGTAGAGAGAGACAGAGGTAGAGAGAGAGAGAGAGAGAGAGAGGTAGAGAGGTGTAGAGAGAGGTGTAGAGAGGTAGGTAGAGGTAGAGGTAAAGAGAGACATAGAGAGAGAGAGACGTAGAGAGAGAGGTAGAGAGAGGTAGAGAGAGAGAGGTAGAGAGGTAGGGAGAGGTAGAGAGAGAGGTAGAGCGAGAGGTAGAGAGAGAGGTAGAGGTAGAGTGGTAGAGAGAAAGGTTGAGAGAGAGGTAGAGGGAGTGAGAGGTAGAGAGAGAGAGGTAGAGGTAGAGAGAGAGAGAGGTAGAGAGATAGAGAGAGAGGTATAGGTAGAGAGGTAGTGGTAGAGAGGTAGAGAGAGAGAGAGGTGGAGAGAGAGAGGTGGAGAGAGAGAGGTAGAGAGAGAGAGGTAGAGAGAGAGGTAGAGAGAGAGAAAGGTGGAGAGAGAGAGGTAGAGAGGGAGAGATAGAGAGAGGGAGAGGTAGAGAGGTAGTGGTAGAGAGGTAGCGAGAGAGAGGTGGAGAGAGAGAGGTAGAGAGAGAGAGGTAGAGAGAGAGAAAGGTGGAGATAGAGAGGGAGAGGTAGAGAGAGGGAGAGGTAGCGAGAGGGAGAGGTAGAGAGAGAGAGGTAGAGAGAGAGAGAGGTAGAGAGAGACAGAGGTAGAGAGAGAGAGAGATAGCGAGAGGTAGAGAGGTGTAGAGAGAGGTGTAGAGAGGTAGGTAGAGGTAAAGAGAGACATAGAGAGAGAGAGACGTAGAGAGAGAGATAGAGAGAGGTAGAGAGGTAGGGAGAGGTAGAGAGAGAGAGGTTGAGAGAGAGGTAGAGGTAGAGAGAGTGAGAGATGGAGAGAGAGAGGTGGAGAGAGAGAGGTAGAGAGGTAGATTGGAGATCCTAGCATTTCCAGAGCATTAAAGGCACTACTCATTTGTAGCGTCATTCCTTTCACTGCACTTCCTGCTTTATCTAAATAACTAGGGCCCTCAAATACAAAGGGATTTTGTGGTCATAAAGCTTACAATTTGCAGCATCACAGTGGTTGCTGCTGCAAAACCCCTTTTTGGAGTTGTGTATAAGCTTCATG
Organism: Lissotriton vulgaris; assembly: GCF_964263255.1. Taxonomy (NCBI): domain Eukaryota; kingdom Metazoa; phylum Chordata; class Amphibia; order Caudata; family Salamandridae; genus Lissotriton; species Lissotriton vulgaris. The sequence continues at coordinate 4,108 of NW_028253341.1, forward strand.
ATTGACAAAAGGGGTTCTGCATCTTACTCCATATTGGACTTTGGAGGGGCAATGAAAAGGGCGCTATCTTCAAATTCCAATTTACAAGGACATGTATCAATGGTTTTCAAACGCAATGGCAATCACAAACCATTGATCTGCAGTTGGTACATGATTCAGAAAAGAAAAGTTGTCTTTGTGGGACAGCTTTCCCTTCGGGAATCATGTCAGGTGACAATGAGTACAGACAGTGGCCAGGGGCTACACTCCATGCTGCAATGAACATGAGGGACTGCCCCTTTGGAGCTCAAGGCGTAAACTCTTTAATCCATCTCATATGCAGACCCTTCTGTAATACTAGTGCTTATGGTGCAAAAAACAGGCATATTGAGTGTAGTGCAGACACTTCTGTTCAGTTTTAACTCTTTTTCAGTTGTCAACAAAATATTTTAATTCATATTTTGGTTTCCATTGTTAACTGTTTTTTAATATACCCTTCATTTTATTTTAGAAATAATGGATATATTAAAAAACGTATAATAACAGTTAACAAAGGAAACCAAAATATGAATTAAAATATTTTGTTGACAGCTGAAAAAGAGATAAAACTGATTATTGCCATGGAAAAGAAATTGATGAAACTTTAATGTTTGCTGAAAAGTGCACACATCCATCGGAACAGAAGTGTCTGCACCACACACAATATGGTATACGAAAGGGCACCTAAAGAGTAGGTACCAGGATGTAGTAGCACCAACAAAAGAAAGGAATATAGCTTGAGTACGAATAAATCACGAGTGCACAGAAGGACTTTCCAATTGATCTCGCAAAAAACAGGCAGACAAACCCATTGCATCTCTGGGCGAATTGTGTAATTCGGTGCCAGCGTTAATGAGGCTTTGATGGTTTTCACCCCTTCCTAGGGCCCCTGGCTGCAGCTCCATTCTTCCTTAGCTTGAAAAATGTGCCCCCCTCCCCGAAATTTGACTCTAGGTGCGCCTCTGCTTCAAGCTGTGGGAGCAGCCAGGCCCCGACCTTCTCTCTTGCCATCAGCAGCAGTTTTCCCGCTCATCTAGCAGGACCGTCATTGCAAGCGCTTTCTCACGCTTTTAAAATTGACGGCCCTGCAGACAAACACCACTGTGGGGGCTGTCAATAGTGACGGACTGGTGTTCCAGGGGGGGGCAAGTGCCCCCCCTTGCCCCCCCCTGCGGACGCCCATGTCAGGAATGCTATTCCCTCCCCGCGCAACACTTCCCCCAAAGTTGCCAATAACAGGGGTGTAGGTATTCTAAAAATCGTTCAATTAGCAATAGGTTGGGGAGAAGAGGGGCTCACGGGCTGCTTTGCTACAACAACACACGCCCCCCTTCACACACACTGAGTGAAAAGCAATGCTGAAATTTGAGATAGTGTAAGAGAGGCTTTCAGCTCTGCGGTGCTCTTCACAGCTGAGAGGGTGGTCTGAGAGCGGCTGTGGGGCCCGGGTGTGCCGGAGTCTAGGGGCAGTGGGTTTGGAGGTAGAGAGCACAACAAATGCTACATACAGGGGTCAGAAGGGGGCTGTCCCGTGCATAAGAAGGCGCTTTCCGTCAATATGAAGGGATGGGCCAGCGAGTAATCTGCAAGGATTCAGATGATACAAATGACAAAAGATCACCCTTGCTCTCGTCTTGCTGTGCTCGCTCTATGAGAATCCAGGTGACAATGTTGGGCCCAATATGATCATTATCCACTTTGCAGACTGCAACAGTGATGGAACAAAAGTCTATAGTACGTAGAATGTAGGCTATACGATGCTCTCAGTCACCACTGGTGCCGCCAGGCCCCTTCTGTACACTGTGATGGTCGCCCTCTACCACAACTTCCAGTGCAACCGCTTTTCATTGGCCAGGACTGTGAACCCTCCACCATCCCAGAACCACTTTATCCACCTCTTAACCCACACGACTCATGCATGTCAAGGTAGACCGGGTAACGGATTTGCACAGTACACAACAAACCTTAATGAGCTGAGATCAACTTGGTTTCAAGCTGCATTACTATCACAGACACGGCACAAATAGCAGGTGCATCAGTCTTTAAAGAAAACAGCTGCAACGCGTCTTTGCAGTCTTACCTGTATACACTGTAGTTGTAAGCTGAAGCCTGTAGTTTCGGCTGACTGCAGCTAGAACTGGCGATGGCTGCTGCCTTTTACCTTCTGCCTCCCCACTGCCTACCAGAGCCCCACAGACTATCACCTGCAAAGCAGCAGCCAGGCTCTTCAGGTCACGAGCCACTGACACCTGCGGGCGGCAATCATTTTGGTTTGCCACCCACCTCCTAAATCCAGGCTGCTCAGTCTCAAAACCAATCAACACATATAGTCTGTCCTGGCGGGCGCTGCACAACCGGGTCAGTCATTGACTCCATGATTTCCACTCTCCCAGGCTTGGCAGGGCCATAATTCAAATTGCCGAAAGTGGCGGCCATAGTAACAGACACAGTTCGGGCATGCCAGTGCGAGCAGCAGGCAGTGCTGCGAGGCCAGCGCCTGAGTCCCTCGAACCAGTAGCTGTGGGACCTGCACTCACTCTCTGCCCTTTTGCGGGAGCTGCACTCACTCTCTGCCCTTTTGCGGAAGCTGCTCTCTCTCTGCCCTGTTGCGGGAGCTGCTCTCCCTCCCTGATTCCAGCTGCAGCAGCGCAGTCAGTGACTGCCTCACTCTGAGCCGCCTCCGCCCCCTCACTGGAGCCTGGCTGTGATTGTGAAAGCTGCACTCACACCTTGATTCAAAGCCCAGGCTTGGCACCTGAACTCATTCCCTGCTCTCTGAGCCTTTCTCTGGGAGCCCTGAGAGTTAAGTTAATAGTCCTGGTAAGACTCGTGGAGAGGGGCGCCTCTAGGTGTCCTGTCCCAGATTTATGGAGTCAGCATGTGTTCCTCTGCTCTGCCAGTTGCTGCCTCCAGCCCGACATTATTTGTGATTTTGTGTGCTGTGTCTGGATGGATCTTCGTGAATATGCCCCCAGTTCTTCCTATCTTTCCTCCTTCTCACCCCGTACCCAAATACATCTTGTAGCTAGCTGGGTTATTTGCAAACTTCCCGCTCTGGCAACTGGAACGTGTGCGACGTCCACCTGTGGCGCCGCAGCCAGACTTTGCATTACATTCTGCCTCAGCGGCGCCGCGGGCATCAGAATAGGATACATTGTAGCAGCAGTGCAGCACAGTCAGCCTGGTAGGCGCCCGTAACTCAGCTGCAACCAGGGTCGGATTGGGATCACAATTCGGCCCGGGCAATGACGAAAAAAGTGGCCCATATTCAAGAGGCGTGGCCCATATTTAAGGGGCGTGGCCCACATTCAAGGGGCGTGCCCTTTCATGAAACACTATTTGAACAGACAAGGAATGAAAGTGGGAGGATACTGTTCTTGCACAGGACACAGGGCAAAGGTGCCAATGGCCTACATGCTGAGCAACTAAAAAAAAATAGCAAGGCCCCTTTCTGTCACAAAATTATTCCAGCCCTCCAGCACAGGAGCACCTGAAAAGCAGCAAAGCCCCTGCTATTACTAACCTACTTAACCCTCCCCAGACCTTCAGCTCAGGAGCACATGAACAGAGGTAAGGCCCCTGCAATTAGTAAATTAATCAGCCCTCCAGGCCTTGGGAAAATGTCCTGGCAGGGGAGCACAAAACACAGCTTTCGGGGTCATCCAAGGTAGCCAGGTAGCCAGGGGGGAGACTGAGGTGAAGCTGGTGCATGGGAAGTGCCTTCCCAGTGTGTTCTAGCAGTTTGAGTGTTTACCATTTACTGTAGTATTACCCTTGTACCTGTGTATGGTACCCTTTTGTAACTTGCACACTTCACTTTTCTCTGGTATCACACTGTATGCTACCTCTCACTTTTGTTTGCTTTAGATACTTGCACATGCCACCATTGCCTACGTAACGTTTGTTCTTGTGCTGGAGTGTCTGCCATTTATTGCAGTATTATACCTCTACTTGTACTTTGTACGCTTTTGTAACCTGCACACATATCTCTTTTTCCTCCTGTAATGTGCCAATTGCTACCTCATGTATTTTGGTTGCTCACTATTGTCACTTTTGATTCATGTAACTTAACGTTTGCTTTTGTAATTTGTCCACTTGTAATTTTTCTCCTCATGTATTATTGCTGTTCCTAGTGTGAAGCGCTCTGACACCTTCGGGTAAAGTCCGCGCTATATAAAATCGCATAAATAAATAAATAAAACAAAAAATTCCAAACATCACCTGGACCCCAGAGCAAGACCCATTTGTAATGTTTGTATTCTCCCCCACAGTACACTCAGACACATGTAGATGTATGGAACTCCGTTTATTATCCTTTTTATGCAGGATGCGAGCTAAGGGCGCCGAGCGTCTAACAGTGTTGAGCTCCGGTCGCCAACTGCCGTTTCCTAACCTTCGCGCCTTTACTTTCTCCTCTTCTGCGCATGCGCGCCTATCCCGCTCTAGCCTACGGCGTAACGCGTCATCACGTGTACGCCGGTAGACTAGAGCGCACACCACATATCTCCCCCCTTTACCAAACACAAAGAAATAACATTTCCCCCAACAGTAAGTGTCCTCCAACTGTGAACATAGTCTATGTGGGGCGCCCAGGGGGGCCGGCACCAAGCTAGTGTCCGTCCATCACAAAGTCACTATAACGAGAGGGCACTACCACTGCCCTTCCGCTGCGGGTGTGTCTTACCGGCATGTTCTCTCTCGCCTCTGTCTCTCCTTGGGACACCCCAGCTTCTCTCACGTCTGTTCCCTGCTCCGCATTCGCTTGTATTCCTCCTCCGTCAGTCGGCCTGGCTCTCAGGACAACTTCTTCATTGTCCTCACCTGCACCTTCCCCTTGGTTGTCTGTGCCGATCTCAGAAAGAGGTCTAACCTCCTGGTGATCGATGCATCTGTCGACTTCCTCGGCCTTGGGCCAGACTAGTATTTTGTTGACTCTGGCCATGCGATCTTGCGACCAGACTTTGCCATCACTGAGGAGAGCCGCCCTGCCACGCACCTCCTTGACTTGTAGCGGCTGGCTGAATTTGCTTTCGCCCTTCTTTTGTAGGGTGGGGAGTTTGATCCTAACCCACTCCCCTTCTTCCAGAGCCGTTTCCTTCGTGCTGCGTCGCTTGTTATAGTGTGCTGCATAGATCTTCTGGGCCTTCTCCAGATTGTGCTGCACCACGGCTGGGGACCACTTGCTGGTGATGGTCTTCTCCCTCCATGCCACGTTGTCCCGGGTGAAGGGATGCCGTCCTCTTAACACTTGGAACGGACTATATCCCACTACAGAGGGCGTTATCCGGTAGGCCCATATCATGTTCATCATTTCCACCTCCCAGTCCTTTCCTTGCGATATGGCTGCCTGGACGGAGCCCATGAGCACTCTATTGAACCTTTCGACCTGGCCGTTGCAAGCTGGATGGTACACGGCAGTGTGTCTCACCTCGATCCCGTTCCTCTTCATGTATCTCCCCCACTTGTCCGACACAAATTGCGGTCCATTGACGCCGAGGATTGTTTTGGGTATTCCCTCTCTGAGGAACACCCCGGTTAGGAACTTCAAGATCGTGTCTGTGTCCATCGACTCTTGTATGTCCACTTCTGGCCACTTAGAATACTTGTCTATTAACACACAGATGTACTTATTCACGCCTCTACTGTCCAGGATGGGCCCCAGGATATCTATGGCCACATCCTCCCAGGGGCCATGCGGGGTGTCGAACTTCCCCAGTGCAGGTCGGAGTGGGCGGAGCACTTTGTCCGCTCCTTGGCACTGTTCGCACTCCCGCACTTGTCTCTCGATGTGGGCATCCATTCCAGGCCACCAATACATCTGTTTGACCAACGCCTTGGTTTTCACTATGCCCAGATGCCCCTCGTGGAGCACTTTCAGCAGTCGGGGTATCAGAGTCACTGGGGGCACCACTCTCTCTCCTCTGTACAAGAATATCCCCGAGTCACTCAGGGACAATTCTTCTCTCATCTCATAGAAACGTCGGACACCCTCCGTTAGCTTCTTCTTGTCCGGCCACCCCAACGTGAGATGTTTCTTTACTTCCATCTTCTCCTCATCGAGCTCGTAAGCCGCCTGCCAATCCTGCGCACTGATGGATGACTCATGATCCTCCATGCTGGCGACCATCTCCTCTGTGTCCGGAGTCTCTCCGGGCGCCTCCTCCATGGCCGATGCCCGGCTGAGGTAATCAGCTACCCTGTTCTGCGTACCTGGAAGGTATTCTACATCGTATGTATAATCTAGCAACTTCAGGGTCATTTTTGCTATTCTCGGGGTGGCTGTGTCATGACCTGATGACGTCAATACTTTGATAAGTGGCTTGTGATCCGTCTGGAGCCTGAATCTCGTGCCCCATATGAACTGACAAAATTTGCTCAACGCCCACGTGACCGCCAGCATCTCCTTTTCAATTACGCTGTACCTTTGTTCCGTCGGGGACAGCGCCCGGGATGCGAAACTGATGGTTTCTTTTGTTCCGTCCTCCCTTTCCTGCGCCAAGACAGCCCCCAAGCCCTTGTCGCTTGCGTCTGTTGTTACCATAGTCTTGCCTGTGGGGACATACCCCTGCAGTGGGATGGCATGGCTGATACAGTCTTTAATGGACTCAAATTCGGACTGGGCCTCCTTATCCCATTCGAATTTTGTATTGTGCCTGGTTAGTTGTCTCATCCTGTGCGTTCTCGTGGCAAAATGTCTGACAAACTTGCTGTAATACTCGGCCATTCCCAGGAATGACCGCACTTCCTCTTTGGTAGTTGGGGCTTTGGCGTCCTTTATTGCCTTCACATTTTGCTCCTTCGGCGAGATGCCATGCGTTCCTATCTCGTGCCCTAGGTAGGTCACTGAGCGAGACCCAATTCTGCACTTGCTCCATTCCGCCGTCATTCCTTTGCCTTGCAGCACTCCCAGCACTTGATGTAGTTTCTTGTCGTGATCGCCTTTGTCGGAGCCCATCACTAGGATGTCGTCTTGGAAGTATTGCACTCCCGAGATGTCCTTAAACAACCTGTGCATCAACTTCTGGAAAACGGCCGCTGCGGATGCCAGGCCGAAGGGCATTCTCCTGAATTGGTAGCATCCAAAGGGCGTTATGAAAGCTGTGTACTTCCTGCTCGACGGGTGGAGTTCTATCTGGTAGTATGCAGACGTGAGGTCTATGGTGGAAAAATGGGTAATGCCTTTCGTCCTTGCTAGCATCTCCTCTATTCTGGGGAGCGGGAACCTCTCCACTATGAGGTTTTTGTTGAGTTCCCTCAGGTCCACACAGAGCCGGACCTTACCATTGGGCTTTTTAACCACTACCAAGGGCGATAGCCATTCCGCACTGTCCACTGGCTCGATGATATCCAGCTCTTCCAACTTCCGTAGTTCCTGGCGCACTGCCTCACTCGTGGATATCGGTATGTTTCGGACCTTATGCACCACTGGTACTGCTCCCTCCTTAAGGACCATTTTATGCACGAATTTGTCCAGTTTGCCAACCGTGCCCTCAAAAACCTTGGGGTATGCTGCTTTCCAGTCTTCCTCCCTCGAGAGGGGCCATTCGTCTGTTAGCAGGATCTGTTCTTTCCCTCCAGGATTGAGTATGATGCCGAGAGCACCTGCGTCTCTCCATCCTAGGACGGATGGGCCCTTTTCCGCTACATACAGGGTGCACGTGGCTGACCGTCCTCTGAATTCGAACTCCAAGTCCCTGCATCCTACCAGTGGAATGGAATCCTCGGTATACGAGATGGGTCTGATGTCCGGCGGCTCCAGGTCGGGTCCTAAGACTGGCGCGAAATCCTCTTCCCATATCGATCTTTGCACTATGGTCCAGGGGGACCCAGAATCCACGGCCACATATACTTTGACGCCCCCGATGCGCATGTCGGTACGGGGCTTATCCCTTCGCTTCCCGGATACGTCCAGCACTTGATCCTCTATGCATAGCACCAGGTCATCTTCTTCCTGGTCGTCCTCTTCACTTACGTTGGCCGTGGCCGCGTCGATGCACTTGACCGTGGACTTCGTCCCTTTCTTTCGGCAGACCTTTTCAAAGTGACCGGTCAACCCGCAGAATGAGCACCTGGCGCGAAACGCGGGGCAACGCCTGTCCTGGGCCGCGTGCGCTGCACTGCCACATCTGTAGCACGCAAATTTCGTTCCCTGGCTGGGGCGAGGCATCTGCTTCCCAGACCCCCTTGTGTCCTTCTTCGGGTCTCCGTAGGTGCTTTTGGGCTTGCTCGATTGTGGTGCCTCATCAATCTTGTTGATCATCTGTCTCGGCCCACTTTCTCTTTTTGCCGCGTCTGCGCCTCTCTTCGACATTTCCGCCTTCTTGACCATCGCCACGACTTCTTTCAGGGTTGTCTCATTCATCGCCCATAGCTTGTCTTGGACTGCTCTGCTGGTGGTGTGCATCACTATTTGGTCTTTGATGTATTCATCCTGCAGGTTCCCATACCTACACGTGATTGCTAGCCGGCGGAGAGCTGCCACATAGTCATCAATGGATTCTCCTGCCTCTTGTTTTCTCTGTTGGAAGTTATAGCGGTCTATCGAGACGCAAACTGCTGGGCGGTAATGGCTGTCCAGGTCGTCCAGTGCGTTCACAAAGACGTCCGTCTCCGCTGCACCCCTCTCTTTGGGCACCAGGTTCTTAAACACCCTGACCCCTTCTGGGCCTAAGTTGTGGAGCAACAGCCTCTTTTTTCTTTCCGGCTTGTATTCCCCTTCGCTCTCATCTTCCAGGGCTTCAATGTAATTGAGGAAATATTCCTTCCAGTCTTCCCATTTTAGTTGGGGTTCACCTGGCCTGGTTAGGAACGGGACTGGTGCCATTAGGGCCGACGCCTGATTTGCCATTCTGGCTTCGCCTCTAGGTCCTCCTTCCTGGGCCCTTTGGGTAGGTTCACCGGACGCTCCTGCGCTCTCTGCCGTGTCACCTTGACCCCTTGGGCTACCTGGGGTATTGTCCCTCGTAGTGTGCGCTGTCTGCGCTGTCCTCCCCCCTTCCTCTGGCTTGGGGGTGTCTCCCTTGGTTGCCAGGTTGCTGCCTGGGGGCTCCTGGGGTCTTGGGCCACACTAACCTGGCTTGTGAGGTTGGTGTTTTGTTCCTGGCCGTGCTGCTGCGCTGCTGCCATGCCCTTGCTCTTCCTTGCAGGTCCTGTGCCTTCACTGGCTCGTGGGTGTGGGCTGTGGGGGGTTTTAATTTCCTTGCCGTCGTCCCTGCACCTGGTGGTGTCCGGATCTCAGCCTCGTCGCCACTGTAATGTTTGTATTCTCCCCCACAGTACACTCAGACACATGTAGATGTATGGAACTCCGTTTATTATCCTTTTTATGCAGGATGCGAGCTAAGGGCGCCGAGCGTCTAACAGTGTTGAGCTCCGGTCGCCAACTGCCGTTTCCTAACCTTCGCGCCTTTACTTTCTCCTCTTCTGCGCATGCGCGCCTATCCCGCTCTAGCCTACGGCGTAATGCGTCATCACGTGTACGCCGGTAGACTAGAGCGCACACCACACCATTCTTCCTCGCCCACTATGCCCTGAATGTGAGGGGCTGTGGGCGAGGTGTTAAGACTAACACCGTTTCTGGGCTGCATGGGCCCCAGGGGGGCCGAGGTGCAAATGGCTCAAAGGCCTGAGAAACACCTGGCCCCCAGGGAGGCCGATTATTACAAACAATCACCCCTGCCCAGCCTCAGCTTGATTGCTTGGCAGGGCAGGGGTGAAGGAGAGGCCACAGCTGACAATCGCTGTCCGGCCGCACAGGAGGCTGCTTTCACTTTCTCTGTCTGTCTCATGCTCTCCGTGGGCCGTTTTTTTTTCTCCCCTTTCCTAGTCCACTCTCTGTGGACTGGGACAGGGGAGAAAAAAACGGCCCACAGAGGGCACTGAGGCACCGGCCCTTCGGCCCATTCCCGAATGCCCGCCTTGCCAATCCGCCCCTGGCTGCAACCACCACAAGCCTGTGGGAGTAGTGCGTGCAGGCCACATCGCTTGATTGGAGTGACCTGTAATTTACGACGAGGGAGGGGCCCTGGCAGTTTCTGAGTGTGACAGTGTGCCTCATAAGGTGGGCTGCTGCTGCGGCATCCAATTTGTACTATTTCACACACAATCGCGGGCAATATCAGCTCTTCACCGGGGAGACCTGTGTGAATTTAGTGAATAGCCAATATCGCCTGTAGACCCGGCCCTGAAAATGAAATGCTGGTGCTTAGCACCGGAAATCACCGGCACAAATTAAGCACTGCAATAGTCTACTTTAGCCAGTACCAAGGCAGATATAATCGTTTTCCTGGCTTCGAGGGAATAAAAGGAAACAACTTTTTTTCGATTCTAAGGATGTAAAAACAAGAAGAGACTACAGAATTGACATGATATTTGTACGACAGTTTTTCATCGAGGACGACACCAAGATTTGTGGCCTTGGTGACTGGGACCCGAAGCTCACCAAGATTCTCTGGCCACCAGCGGGAGGACCAGACAGGAGAGAGGTTACCAAAAACCATCACCTCAGACTTGGAGGAGTTTAATTTGAGGCAATGTCTAGACAACCAAGCACTGATAGCCAGCATGCCATTGTTAAAGTTAACCGAAAAGTTATCTGCGTTCTTGTGAATGGAGAGAACGATTTGGGTCTCGTCTGCATAAGATGTGAGTGCTAACCGACAGATTTAATCACTCGAGCCAAATCATTAATAATAATAATAATAATACAGAAACTTGTTGAGCGCGAACAGCTACCTCTGGGGAGGTGTCCCGGCGCTAGCGAGTCCTACAGCAAGAGTGAGAAGTCAGGAAAAAGAACAGGATTATTGCATAAAAAGCCAAGTTTTTAGGAGTTTCCTAAAGCTGGCTTCTGACGTGGCGGATTGGATGGCAGGGGGCAGTGTATTCCAAAGTTTCGCCGTGCCGGCCGAGAAGGACCTGCCTCCAAGTCTAGCTTATCTCACGCGCGGTACCATTAGCTTGAGCAGGGAGTTTGAGCGCAGCTCTCGTTTTTGGTGGTAGCGGGGGAGTCGGAGTTTTAAATAATTGGGACACATGCCTTTTAGCGCTCTGAAAGCCAGAGTAAGCACTTTGAACTTAATTCTGCTTGCCACTGGCAGCCAATGCAGCTTGTGCAGATGCGGAGAGATGTGCTGCCTGAAAGGGACACGTTTTATCAATCTCGCAGCCGCATTCTGCACGATCTGTAAGCGTTGCACCGCATATTTGGGTAGACCAAGATAGAGGCCATTAGAATAATCGAGTCGGGATGTGATTGTTGCGTGAACAACCGTTTTTCGACACTCGATTGGTAGTAGAGGCAGAAATTTCCGCAAATTTTTGAGTTTATGCAGGCAGCCAGCGGTGAGCTGTTGTATATGCGGCAAGAAAGACAGGTTCTCATCCCATTTTACTCCTAGATTTTTTGCATGAGTTCCGGGAGATGGGGCAGGGCCCATTTCCGTAGGCCACCACATTCACATAAATGTTGAAAAGTGTGGGTCTGGTGGAAGAGCCCTGCGAACTCGACAGGAAAGTGAAAAGAAGGAGGGATGTTGAAATCGCCCAGCTTGACTATTTGGGCTTGGTTGGATAAAACGTATGCTAGCAAAGATTTGGCCTTGTTCCTAATGCCTAGACAGAAGATGTGGTTGATCAGAAGCCTGTGGTTAACCGTATCAAAGGCCGCTGATAGGTCCAGTAGGACAAGTGCAGTTGCCCCTCCTTTATCTAGTGCGAACCTTATCGCCTCAGTGGTTTTGATAAGAGCAGTTTCCATACTATGACTCTTCCTAAAGCCGAATTGAGATTTGTCCAGCAAGTTATGGCCATAGATATATTGGGCCAGTTGATCATTCATAATCTTTTCAGCTAGTTTGGCAGGCAACCGGAGACACAGGATGGGCCGATAGTTATTAGTGTCTTATGGGTCGAGTTTAGGTTTTTCTTAATAATGGTAGGATGGGTGCCTTTTTCCATTGTGAGAGAAATACCGGATGCAAATGTAGAATAATAAATCTTGCCCAGGATGGACCCTATAAGCTCCGGAAACTCCTTCAGCGCAGTAGGCGGACACAGGTCCAGGGGTGAGCCTAATTTAGCAGTCCTCACCAAGTCTGTTACCTATTCAGAGGAAACTTGCGTGAGCTGTCTGAAAGAAATGCTTTCTGGTTGCTCAGCATGGGGTCCAGCTGACTTGTGGTATCAAATGAGACATCAAAGTTAGAATAGATTAAATCTACTTTAGCCTGAAAGCTGAGAGCTAAAGAGTTACAGAACGACTGGCTCCCTAAGTTGGCATGGCTACTAGAAGGAGCCGCACGTTTGAAAACCACCTGAAACAATAGTTTGGTGGAGTCTTGAAAAGATTCAATTTCCCTCATAAAATAGCTACTCTTCTCCTTTATTAGGAGACATTTATAGTTGCCAGCGCTATCTTGTAAAGAGATTTCTCTTGACTATCGTAGTCCCGGTGCTAGCGTCTCTCTTGTTTTCTGCAGCATTGTTTCTCGAGCCTCAAGGCCTCGGAGTACCATGGCCTGCTCTCATTCAGTCATGCATGCTACATTATTTTAATCCCCTATAGTCATGAAGCTGACCTACACCAGAGCTGTCCTTACCACTCATCCAGGATATCATTTTATTCCACGTTAGTTTTCAGGATGTATGCCTATCAACTTTAGATACATTGGAGTATAACCCATCCTTTATGTATCACCAGATGTTTGTCTTTGACTTCTAACATTTGATTTTGGTCAGAGAGAGATATCAATTATTAAAAAAGTTTAAAGGAAACACTTAATTGTGAACACATGCTGAGCTCTTGTATATGTTACTTCTGAGTGTTTACTATTACCTAGGTATGATTTCTCTTTTTATCGTCCCACTTATTCATATAAGACCATTTAATACTAGATCTAATTTCCAACTGAATTGTAGAAAGTTTGGATGCCATTCCCTGGGAATCTGAAATTGAAAAAGAGTAATTTCTCAAACATACTTTTCTCGCTCATTGCTGGTAAACTATGTGTAAGATGCAACACCTAGTATTTATCTTCCGCATAGCACAGTTGCTTAGATTCATCAGTGTGAAATAATGTTTCCACTGTGTGATAATTTATTTTTTAAAACAGATTCCAGAACATTCTGTACCTACCCAATTTCGATTTATTACAAACATTGGCAAAGCTAATAGTTCTTTATCATGAAACCTACTGACTTTGCCGGTGCTTTTTATTTTTTGGTTGAAGGTCACCACAAATGCGTATGAATTTTATATTCGAAGACGGCCACATCTGCAGCATTCATCTTTGTATTAGATTTGTAGAAATAGAAAGAAATAGAAAAAAATTAAGTGATGCCAGCTATCCATGCAGACATGTGGATGGCAATCTTGAAATGTTGATAAACACGTTTTAAGATTGACTCTTACTGATAGCACGGCAGGAAAAGGGGCTGAGGGTACAAGAAGATACTGGGTGGGAGTGGGTAAAGGGATTGTTTTCTATAAGAGGAGCCATTGAATTAGGAGCAGGGAAGTGAGACAGACAACAAAGCCATCAAACCAGGAGCAAGAAGCTGAACCAAAACTCACTCTATGTATATGTTATTCACTGGAAACAATTGATTTGTTTGACAGACCTCCAAAGCTGTGTGTAGTTGAGACCTAAAAAAGGCCCCATGTACAGCTTTCGAGTGAACTCTGGGTTCAAATGTATAGGGGTATGGGCCAAGAGGAAGGAGGTAAGGCCTGATCTGAATGCAGCTTTATCCTAGGTCTTAAAAGTTTGGGGCTGTTGGTGTGGCAACATAAGTATCAATTGGTCCTTGGTATTTCCTAAACCAAATTATATACCAAAGTGATCTGCTGAATACTACACTCTCCATGTGTGTCCAATGCTTATCATTTTCTATCCAGAAACAGTCAATCACTATACTCAATAGAGATGCTTTCATAATACATTTTAAAATTGAGCAATACCAGTTCCCACTGCGATTTGTGACTTTAAGAATTCTAATTGGGCTATGGGGAGCAAACCTCTCTACAAAAAAACGTACTACAGTTTGTAGCAGCAGCAGAACAAATTGGGTTCTACATTAATTGGAACAATCCGGAAAAGATATAATACTCTACGAAGACTATTTATCTGAATAACATTAAACTACCTATCCACAATATGAAAATAGGGGACCATCTTTTAAGACTTCTGTGTATGTCTGCTAATACAATTGGAAAATTTGCCTTGTAAAGTTTAGATACACTTGGAGTGATCCTTTCACCAAAGTATTTGATATTGATAGAAGTACATCTAAGATAAAGGTTATACTTTAAGTGTTTTACCTCATCATTCTTGAAGGTCACGTTAAGAATTTTAGATAGCCCCATATTATTCATATACCCCACTACGTTAAAATCTTCAAGGTGGCAAACTAATTCTGGTAAATATCTATCTGGGTCTCATATTGCTAGGATAATGTTGTCTGCGAAGATGGCAAACTTGTGTTCATCTGAGCCAATGGTATCCCCCATATATTCCCTTCTCTATGCATGCATCAGACCAACGGCTCAATAGTGAGCGTGAAAGCAGCAGAGAAGGGGGATAGTCCCGATGGGTTCTTTTCTGTAATTCAAAGCACCTTGATGGCTGAAGGGTCCTTATGTAATATTCTAATTGTGTGTAGGCCAACACCACTGGGACATAATGAATGACCTAACACCCTTACCTCGAAGATAAACCTTATAAAAGACCAATCTACAACCTCAGAAGGTTTTTCAGCATCTAGTGAAATCACTGGAACTTTGTTTTTATGTACTTTTTCAACCAGGTGGACTACATGTTTAATATTATCCTAAGTCAGTTTTCCTTCCAAAAAACAAAATGGTCTGGATGGACCAAACATCATAGGACTTTTCCAATTCTATTGGCCAATATCTTATGTGAAAAAAGTTATGTCAGAGTTAAGGCGAGCTGTGGGCTAGCAAAAGGAACACGATTGAAGGTCCTTATCCTGCATATGAATAACTGGTACCTCCACCTCACTCATGGAGGCTGTCACCATGCCTAAATCCTCTAATTGATTAAAAACTACAGTTAACCTTAGCAGCAGATGGCATGCTACTATTGATAATAGTCACCAGTAAATTAATCCACCCCGGTGCTATATTAGTGGCAGACAGTGCATGGCCTGTGATATTTCTTCCTATAATATTGGGGCATCCAATAGATCACTCTGTTCCTAAGGCACAATGTTTCCTTTGCTAATCTTAAAGGTTGATCAAAGTAACATATTTGGCCCTCAAAACTGCCTTAAAGATGTCCCAACTCCCTTTAGTGGCACCCCCAACCCAGCACTTCATTTAGAGTGGAATACCCATCAGCCAGTGCCGCAAGCTCCTTCTTGTAGATCTGATCAAGAAGAAGGAGGCGGTGGTAACTGTAGAGACTGGCCTACATCACTGCAAGCCCAGTTCTAACTCAAAGATATGTGATATTTGGCATAGTTTGATACTGCCATCGCTCCTCACCAAAGCAAAGGGACTAGGTTGTTGCTCCCCAACTTATAATCAATGCATGAGTATCATTTGTAAACATGCAAGAAGAATGTATATTTCAACTACTCTTCATGCCAAATATCTAGTAGACCCATTTCTCACAGCAGACCCTTAAGCTTCTTAGCGAACACAATGGAAATACTTTTTCCTACTCTTGACCTATCTAAATACTGCAGGGATGTGGAATTTCTATAGCCCAACACCCAGGACATATTGTTTGGGGTGAAGGGCAACAAGTTTTCATGTGTGTTTTGTCCTTGGGACAAGTACTCCCAACCCCCTACAGCACAAACCCTTTGGCTGCGAGTTTACAGTACTACCTCATATATAAGGGAAGGGCAATGTCTGCAGTGAAGGTAATATTTGTGCCCACTTGTATTTATGGTTCATTAATTCAAAGCCTTTATTATTAGGGTGAGTGCTCTCGATCTAACTTAATATTGTAAGATTGGACTGCAGTACTGACAGTTATTCCAGTATAAAAATGTTTACAGACGTTTTCAAAGTTTAGCAATATGTGGCTATGTATAATACTCCCAGAATGCTCTCTGATTAGATGCAAATATTTGCTAAAGCTTGAAAGCAAGATTGACAGTTCTTTGCTTTCAAAATAAAATGTTCACCAAAAAATGCAAGTAGGAAAAAAACATTTAGCAAAACTACTGTAAAAGTTGAGGTACCATTTCTTTGCAGTATCATTTAGTAAAATGTGTTGATGTATATGTATTTACCCAAAATACATATAATGAAAAATCAGTGTAACCAGTTTCATTAAGATAGGGGAAATAAAAAGAAACAAGCATTGGCAAAGCCAGTAGGTCGGAAATTGGTGGTCAGCCTTTTGGTTTGTCAATGCGTGACTTGTTTTGGCATGGCTTTTGTAAAACCTTATTGGTGTGGGAGCTGCCAGGCCCTCACCATTATAAAAACATTGGCAATAAGCAAAAATTGTTTTTGGTCTCAAAAAGCGCACATTGCACAGTAGTTCCTGGCACACTACAAATCTGCTTTGTGTGAAAGAGCACAATGCTGTTACTCACAGAGAAGCCAGTCGATAGACAGAAAGAGAGAGAAATCATTTTCATAAACGCAAAAGGTCATGGTTAACACCAGACTTAATTAGGGGCTCAATTAAAAAAGAAAGTCTCAAATGTCCTTGCATTAAATGCAGATATATGGCTTTCTTGAATTCACAAGAATTTACAGAAGTAGGCCAAGAAATAGTATTCCTAGAAAATATTTGTGAACTGCATTTTAGCATGAGCAGATATGTGTGTGTAGAATTGCTCATGCCAAAATCTGAGTGTTTGCAAGTTCACTTTCCCTCCAACCACTTGTTTCCCAACCCTGGAAGAAGTTTTATGTCAACCATTGTCAGGAGTAAATTTCTAACCTTTCTCAGTATGGGAAAAGATTAGAGAAGAGTTGGTAAAAACCCTTAAAACATGCAAGCTAGTAGCTTTGCACAGACTCAAAAGGACATTCCAACCCTGGAACTATTGCTTACCTCTAACTTCAGCCATAGTATGTAGATCTGTGAAAACGTGGCAACATAAGGGAAGTGATAGTATTCCAACTCTACTATGGTATGAACACTGGCCTAATTAGAGAGGCTATATCAGAGCTCTTATATAATGAGATTTCTGCCATAATTTGTCACTGCATTACATGGCACAAAAGGGACAAGTGGACTTTGTTACAGGACAAGTAAATTTATGAAACAACCTACCCCATGGACTTGTAGATATTTTATTAAAGTCCACACCCCTGAAAGACCTGTGACCCGCTGCCCCATACATTTTGGAAGCTGTTCCATGAGGAACTTTTCCACCCACTCTACTCTGTCTGTCACCAGTCCTTTAGTACCGCCACGGTTCCGGAATGCTGGAAACTAGCAGTGGTTTCTCCTCTCTTGAAGAAGCCTACATTGGACCCTACCTGCCCGGCGAACTATCGGCCAATCTCGCTGCTCCCCTTTCCTGTTAAAATCATGGAGAAACTCGTTACCCGGTCTCTGTCCAGCTTTCTGGAAACTAACACCTGTCTGGACGTGGCTCAGTTCGGCTTCCGGCCAGCTCATGGCACGGAATCTGCGCTGGTGGTCGTCTTGGACGTTCGCGGGTCGACATTGGTCGGGCAGCTTTTTTAGTACTGCTCGACATGTCGGCCGCGTTCGACACGGTCAGTCACGCCACTTTCATCAGCAGACTGGAAGAGATTGGGGTAGTCGGGTTGGCGCGGGATTGGCTAGTCTCCTACCTCTACAACAGACACCAGGTGGTGGCTTTGCCACCTTTTAGATCAGGCATCAGAGGAGAAGGGCAGGGCGTGCCCCAGGGCTCGGCAATCAGCCCTATTCTATTTAACCTGTACCTTCGTCCTCCGATTAGCTTGATCAAATCCTTCGGTATCTCGGTAATCAACTATGCCGATGATACGTAGCTTGTCTTCTCCTTTGAAGGCAAAGATGCTGTGTCTAAAGAGACTTTCCATCGCTGCATGACAGCTACTGCGGACTGGTTGCGACACAATTCCCTCCAGTTTAATGGCTCTAAGACGGAGGCACTGTACTGTTCAACTGACCGCACCCCACGCCCTTTGCCGGAAGACTTCTGGCCTACATCTTCTTTGGGCACGGTGGCGGCGGCGGACTCTGCTCGCAACTTGGGGTTTATGTTTGGCACTAATTTACAACTGGATGGTTTTGTCAATAAGACACCATATGTATGATGTTGCTCTGCACTTTGTGCAAGATTCTTCCTATGCTCCCGGTACAGACCAGACCAGAGGTAGTGCGTAGTATTATCCTTAGCAGGCTAGATTACTGCAACGCATTGCTTCTGGGTGCCCCTAGTACTTTAATTAGCAAGCTGTAGCACATACAAAATATGGCAGCTAAGCTTGCCCTCTCTCGATGGCGCTCAGCCTCCTCCTCTCTGGCGTTAAAAGATCTCCATTGGCTGCCTGTCCAGCAGCGCATCTGTTTTAAAGCATCCTGCCTAGTCTTCAAGGCCCTTCATGGGCAGGGGCCGGTTTTGCTGCAAAAGCTTTTTTCATGGTATTCCACAGCTAGACCTCTACGTTCTTCTTCGGCATGTCTGGTGGTAGTCCCTAGAATCAAGAGGTTATGGATGGGTAGCCGTTCCTTTGGTTTCACAGCCGCCAAGCGTTGGAAATCCCTTCCTCTGTCTCTAAGGAGTTTGGGGGAACTTGCACCCTTTAAAAAGGGTTTGAAGACTCATCTTTTCCCCAGGGCAGGGTAACTTTGCGTTTGTGTATTGGTCAGGTAGAGTCAACGCGCCAGGATACCCTCTGGGTGACAGTCTGCGCTATAAAAGTATGCGATACATACATACATACATACAAAGTGCATCTAAACTCTCAGTAAAGACAACATACAATATCACTACTAGGTAAGTTTTACAAGGAATTCTTGAATGACCGGATTCTGAACAACACTCAGAGAATAAACTTCACCTAAGGGGGGCGCTGCATTGCCCTTATGGCATTACAAATCTACCTTTCACATGTTTTTTCTCTCAACTACCAAGTTGAAGTCTTTTTAAAAACATATAGGATAGCCACTCTGTCCTGCTTTGTAGAAGTGGATGAGTACAATGCGATAGGATGTGACCAATGTTTCATTCTGAACTTGTCTCACAAGTGAGGTGCCCCTATTGTATGCACTCTACATCGGGCTGTTCTTTCACAGGGCTTCCAGATAGCTGTCTTCTTAGAGAGAGCATTTGACCTCTCGCATTATGCAAAACAATATGGACCGTCTCCAAAGGCATTTCAGAGTTCCAAAATGTCACGTACCCAAGTTCTCAAAACAGCTTTCAAGTGGGACAATATCCAACAGAAATTGTAATTTAAAGAAAGCAGGAATAATAATTGCCTGTATTGAAATGAACCACCCTCCCCTCTAGCCGCCAAAATAAAACTGGTTAAAAAAATACTCAAGGCCCTACGAAGATGGAATCAATGGGAGCAAATCACTATACCAGTAAAGGCTCCCGCAGGTAAGTGGAACCTACCAAATGCTGAAATATCATACCCAAATGGGCAATCTCAAATGTTTTGAGTTGAGGTAGAGGAATTGAACACAACAAACCTTGCCAATCCCTGCCCATCATACGAACAATGATCTTTGCTACAAATATCTGCATACCTATTTCTGAGTGACATTTCAGTAAAGCTTTCAGACCTTCTCTGGAAGATAGATAAAAACCCTTTTAATAGCTACTTGTGCATTTCAGGAAAGTGAATCATTCACCTTAATAATCAACTGGCTGGTACAGAGGGCTCCCTCCCTGTTTTCCATCTGGAGTCATCTCTCCTTTATGCTTGTGATTTTCTCAAGGGCCTCATTGACTTCCCATCCGATAATGTCAGTTAGGAGAACGATCGAGCAGTGGCACTTCCTCCATCCTCATCTCTTAGTGTGACATTCAACAGGTTGCGGCCTCAGATCTCTCAGCACAATGATGGGTCTTACAGTTTTCTTTAAACACAAGTCCACATAGAAAGGTGCATCACCATCTCTATCGAATCTCATCCACCTCTAGATTTTTTAATGATGAGTTTAAATGAATGTCATCGTTTGAAAGTAGTTATGGAAATATCTTGTAACAGCATGCTTGAATGACCCCAAGAAGTCCATGTTTCTTCCTTGAGTCTTGCCACTTTCAATACTGCTTCCTTCTCTGTCTTTTCGACATTTCTGAACACGTCTCTGTCCAACCCAATAGACCCTATCCAGTTGTATTTCCTTGTGACTGTCTTCAAACAAGGAGGAAATCAAACCTAACATAAAGGACTGGAAATTAGTTCCTTCTGACCCATTCTTCGGACCTTGGGCATGTATGTTTTAATTTCTCATGTGATTTTCTAGCTCGTTGCTCCTGGAGAACACACTGATGGCCATCATGCACAAGGAGACTATCACTCGCATTATGACATTTCCCACAGACTTCTTCGGTTTAATTTTGTTCTTCAACCCCATTACTCTATCACCTATCGCATCAGCATCTTTTTGAAGTGCCTCCATGGCATATCTTATGTCAGTGTGCCAAGAGTTCTCATTAAGGTCCACTCATAGGTATTTATTTTTTTATTGCCAGGCTGTCCAACATGTCATTCTTAGTTAAGGCCATTGTGAAGGGCCTCAATAGAAAGATGTCTGCTCACCACTCACACTTCCCATCATCTGTGTTTTTAGGGGGTGTTGGAAGTGGGGTGGCTGAAGACGAGGGATGGATGAATTTAATTGTTGACAAACATACTCACTCTCAATTTCCTGTCCCATGTCACTGGGATCTTATTACTTTAATCCCTCGTGCTCCTTACTCCTACACCTCTTCTCCCTCACAACTATACATGCAAATTATCCACTCCTTCCCTCCTCGCAGCTCATTGTCGTTCTCTGGACAGTGGTGCCCTAGAGCTTCATTTAATTTTGTTGAGAGAGGGCCTCTTATGCCACAACTTTTGTGAGGAATTTTTTTGGGGAAGTGCAAATACTCCAATCCTAAACTTTTAAAAGTAACGTGGGTTCCATGACAACATGAAACTCTATGAAAGCACCAGGCAGAATCTTCCTTCTTGGAAATTGTGTTTTCTGAGAGCAAGACAGAAAGCAGAGCAACCAATGAGATTGGTTTAGAGCCTTTTTAAGAGAGCAAATGGGAGGCGGTACATGATGCGGTCTGGAAGGGATAAAACTGGACTTCACCCAGATTATGAAAACAGTTGGTGCTACCTAGTTAGAAGTTGTAGCGTTTGATATCCCGCCTAGTAAATGTAAAGTTTTCTGTCATTTTCAGGGTTTAGAATGAATGTTAGCGCCTCTCTTCCATCTGTTTCTGCCACGTACTCATTGCTGGAACTGGAAGAGTGTTGAAGCCAAACAAGTGCAAAAGCAGTTAAAAGATGAGTGAACATGAAGCATTGCAAGAGGGAATGTAGAGGATGTTACAGTGGGGACACAAAACAGAGGGGTGTGGTCAGTAAGGGCTAGGGATGGGGTGAGCAGATAACAGTAAGGGGTGGCATGAGGCATAGAGATCTGGTGAGAAGAGTGGACAAAATGTAGTGAGGTGAAAACCGAAGGAGAGCTAGAGGGAGACAACACAGGAGGAAGTAAAAGAGTGAGGGAGACCTAGAATGGACAATGCCATAATTGAATTAAGATGGAACTGCATGAAGGAAGAGGAGGCAGGAGGAAGTGAGGAGATACACAGTTAGAAGGACTGCGGGGGTTGAGAGGACAAGAAACGGAAACAAATTGGAAGAACCGTGGCTGGCTGGAAGGGAGATGTGATAGTGATCATCATGAAGAAGAAAACTGTGTTCATTAAGGTTACATGTCAGACTTTTGTTTGTTCATTTGTTAAAGCAAAAATAAGATTTCAAGTAGAGTATATGAATCATAATGTGGAGTAGGTGAGCCATTATGACCTGCATTGCCAGTTATCTTAAAGACAAGCTCACCAAAGGAGTAGTTAGAAATTAAAATATCCTCCATTTTCAATCAACCTCTGATGACACTGAATGAGTGAAGCAAGAAATTAAACTTCCTAGAGTTGTTCTCTTCACTTGGACAGCCTCCTCTCTATCCATTCTTCCTCCCACCCATTCAGTCCTTGCTCCTTCACCCCATCATTTCATTATTCCAGCAAGCCATTTACATTCTATCCATCCATCAGTCCACTCATTTATTCATCCATTTACTTTCACATTTCCATCCATCTGTCCATCTTGTTTATCTTCCATCCATTTATCCCTACAAAATTTTGTCCATCCTTTCATCCACCTTTCTTCCAACCTTTCACACATGTATTTCTCTTATCCCTCCATCCAACCTTGCACCCTTTCACCCTTCCTTTGTTGTTTTCACCCTTCCTTGTTTCACTTTTCTGTTTCAGGTTCTAACATCAGTTTATTTTTTTCTATCTTATTTTGCTTTACTTACTCACTCTGTTTGCTGCTCTCTCTGCTCGTTTTAAGTATTTTCATCATTTATTTTTCTCTTTCTTTCCCTAAACGTTGCTCACTTAACAGCTCTTGATCCTCACCTATCAGTCATGCACTGCTCCTACTTTAGACTATTTTATCAGCCTTTGCCTGCATAGAGAATATGTCAAATGTAAAACTAATCAGTTGTCAGTAGGGCACAGTTTACCAGAGCATCGGTGCAGTGGCTACCCCCACTTAAGCTGCCAAAGCTGGGGGTTCCATATGCCACTGAAGCTCACCATCTCTGGTGGCTCTTGATACACCCACAGCTGGGCTGCCATCACACTGGAGAGTAACAAGTGTAAAAAAAAAGGGCAGTAGGCATTTGCCATCTGTGCTCCTGGGATCTACAACAATATCCCCTTATCGATAAGGACCACCACAGGCTGCTCCATTTTTTAGGTTTCGCCTGGCCGAAGGCTGCGCTCTGCGTAGCTTTTCGGCGCAGGCGAAATCTTATGTTACAACAGAGTGGGCTTGGGATTACGCCCTCTGTTCCATTGGCTAGCTCCATAAATGGAGGCTAGCCATTGGAACAGAGATCTGTCCGTCATGGCCGGACCAGATTCGTGGGCGTTCCCGAGATTTTTTCCCTCTCCGCCTCTACGATGTCGTCATCGCGGCCGTAGGCGGGGTTTATTGTTTTTGTGCGTCCATGTTTGTGTTCGTCATTCCGCGGCCGCCCGCCGCCCGAGGAAGTCCAGGTGAGTGCCTTCCTTGCCCCCTCCCGCTGTCCGTTCCTTTCCCGCCCCCCCTCCCGCTGTCCGTGTCCTCGTAGGCCCCCCTCCCGGTGTCCGTGTGCCCGCCCCCCCTCCCGCTGTCTGTGAGCAAATCTGCCTTACCGAAAACGTCCGTCATTTTCGGGCGTGCGCGTGCTTGTTTTGCAGCCTTGTTGCAGCTGGGCACATGCTAAACTGAAAATAAATGTTTGTAAAGGTACTGACTTGCATAGATATATAGACGCGCTAAACATTGCTGAGAGTTGTCCTACACGTTAGTACCGGCCCCACTTGTAAATGCTTGTTAAAGCTTGGCGAGATGAACGCCCTGCTGTTGGAAAACAAACAACCCCAGGGCCGAAGAAGAGTTAGTGCGTTCTCGGGTTATCAGGTGACGTTTAATCGATATTGCCCAGTGAACTGGACGCCATGGGCCCCTGAAACAAAGGGGCGCACACTCAGCCCCCACCAGCCATAACAGGAATATACAATGGGTGGCGGATTCGATTTCAAAGCACAGAATGAGCATTCGGCGCGAAAACCTACATTAACCTAGGAGCGCACAGCGAGGGCTCGGGACCTTCAATTACATTTTACACTTGCCCCCGAGGGCCTCGCCGGGGCTGCTGCAGTTCACGCCGGTACGTTACAATTTACCTCCCTGAAGCCGCAGCGCCGATATTCCGTATGGTAATAGCAAGTTCAGATTTGTATTCGCGTTACTTAACTATTTCGTGCAAGTCACATAGCACAAGGTAGCCGCGGAGAACGAGCTCTGGTGGGCCTCGCATCGAGGGGGGTGAGGGAATACTACTTCAAACAGTGCTACTGACCGGGCCTGGCCAGGAATTACAAATCGTGGGCAAAAGAGAATAAGTCTATGCAGCAGGGATGAAATAAATGAATGTTATGCCCTCAAGCCACTGTAGGCTCGGCCCGAGTGCGGCGAAGAGGAATCCGGCACCAGAGATGTGCAGGGTCACAGTGGGTGAGGGTAGGAGAGACAAGCCGCCCTCAGAGGTGAGAAAGAGGGAGTTTGCTGCGTGGACGCTCGCAGAGTTAGGGTAGAAGCAGTTTTTCCACAGCTGGGAGCTGGCAGTCAGCGCCTCGCCTCAGGTAGTAAGCACTATACAAACATAAACGGAATACAACATTATTAAGGGCCCTCTTTCATGGCTGCGGGGAGACAGGTCTACGCTACTGACGTGCTCTCACCAGCTCAGCTGAAGCCATTCTGCCAGAGCTAAGGTGAGTCCCGCCCTCCCCGGCCTGTATTTATAACCCAGCACCCTTAAAGGGGCCGTGACCCTAATGGGCCTGATAGGATGTATCCTTCCACTAAGCATTCCTTTGTTAAGGAACCTTCGCCTGTCGGGGCGCACACTCAGCCCCCACCAGCCATAACAGAAATATACAATGGGTGGCGGATTCGATTTCAAAGCACAGAAAGGCATTCGGCGCGAAAACCTACATTAACCTAGGAGCGCACAGCGAGGGCTCAGGACCTTCAATTGCATTTTACACTTGCCCCCGAGGGCCTCGTCGGGCCTGCTGCGGTTCACGCCGGTACTTTACAATTTACCTCCCTGCAACCGCAGCGCCGATATTCCGTATGGTAATAGCAAGTTCAGATTTCTATTCGCGTTACTTAACTATTTCGTGCAAGTCACATAGCACAAGGTAGCCGCGGAGAACGAGCTCTGGCGGGCCTCGCACCGAGGGGGGTGAGGGAATACTACTTCAAACAGTGCTACTGACTAGGCCCGGCCAGGAATTAGAAATCATGGACAGAAGAGAATAAGTCTATGCAGCAGGGATGAAATAAATGAATGTTATGCCCTCAAGCCGCTGTAGGCTCGGCCCGAGGGCGGCGAAGAGGAATCTGGCGCCAGAGATGTGCAGGGTCACAGTGGGTGAGGGTAGGAGAGACAAGCCGCCCTCAGAGGTGAGAAAGAGGGAGTTTGCTGCGTGGACACTCGCAGAGTTAGGGTAGAAGCAGTTTTTCCACAGCTGGGAGCTGGCAGTCAGCGCCTCGCCTCAGGTAGTAAGCACTATACAAACATAAACGGAATACAACATTATTAAGAGCCCTCTTTCATGGCTGCGGGGAGACAGGCCTCCGCTACTGACGTGCTCTCACCAGCTCAGCTGAAGCCATTCTGCCAGAGCTAAGGTGAGTCACGCCCTCCCCGGCCTGTATTTATAACCCAGCACCCTTAACGGGCCGTGACCCTAATGGGCCTGACAGGATGTATTCTTCCACTAAGCATTCATTTGTTAAGGAACCTTTGCCTGTTAGTCACGGAATGTTACGTTTCTGAAAGGACGTTGCTACTTTTGGCATCACCACAAAGAGATAGTGATATACGTACAAGGTCTTAACATAAGCAACGCACCTGACACATACGTTGTCGTTTGGAGACACTGACCTGTTATGACCCCCACCCCTGCCGTGTCCATACACACCAGCCCTGCAACCCTACAAGAGAAAAACATATGTCCGAATGGGTAAGGTTGCCTGTGACTCACATCACGACTGGGGATTTGCAGTCCCGTGTGTCTGGTAAACTAGTCAGTGCATTCTGGGAGTTGTAGTCCTTGGACAGTTGACGGGCGCTTATAATAATAAACTGTAATGGAAAGCCTGGGACTGGCAAAGACGTTCAAGTGGCACAGAATGGTCGGTGCTCACAGGGTACCTTTTCAGTAGACCCCCTGCCTCCTCTGTAAAGAAGACAGCGTCTCGCTCCCCATACAGCACCCCTCCTTTCACTAAAAGAACAATTTCCTGAATGGCCGACCCATCTTAATCTTAATCTGAAACCAGGCCCTCAAGCGGGGGTCGCCCAAGTGCTGTGAGAGAGTAAAGTGTGTGCAACCCCTTTTCCCCACTGATAAGGCCCTGATTCTGATTGCGGAGCTCAATTCTAGACATATATGTTGTGCAGCAAACACCGCACTTCCTGTACTTTCTTCAGGTGCGTTTAAGCAGCTCAAACCTGATGACATTTACAGAATAAGAAAGCTCGGCATATTCTGATATGTGTGGGATTTGAAGAGGAACGCATACATTCAGCATGTGATGTACTTGGAATAAGAGTTGTTTACTGCACCTGGTAAAAAGAAACTCCACTCGGCCTAATAATGGGTTTCACCACGTGGGGCAATTAACCAACTCTCTTATGTTCCACAAGTTATTGGGACCTAATTGAGCTTGTGTCTAGACAGAACGCCAGAACTGGCTTTAGAT
The DNA here is from genome assembly GCF_964263255.1 of Lissotriton vulgaris. Taxonomy (NCBI): domain Eukaryota; kingdom Metazoa; phylum Chordata; class Amphibia; order Caudata; family Salamandridae; genus Lissotriton; species Lissotriton vulgaris. The sequence goes on from NW_028253341.1 coordinate 30,644, forward strand.
ATTACCCGTGACGTCATGTACCTGTCGAAATACTACCCACTCACCTCATCGATAAGGTGATCAGATGACGCCACGTCACCAAGGATGCAGAGTTAACATCTTGTACTTTCTAGTTATTGGACCCATGCGTGTCCGTTTAGTTAGATAAACTGAAGCGAACTAAGACTACTACTCCCAGAATGCATTATGAGGAGAGTATTCCCTTGGAGGGGCGTGGCTTGGACGCCGATCGGGATGGCGGCGTGAGCTCGCAGCTCCGCGCGGAATCCCGCTAATTCTCCTGTTTTCGGGACCCTAGGCGACCCGAAGACGACGTTCCTGCCCTCTGAAGTGTAAGGGGACAGCTGGGCGCAATCGGAGAGTCGTTGGGGGTCTGCTGGCCCCGAGGAGATCGAGAGAAGAGGCGGCCGAGGTGTTGCCGAGGGTGAGAAGAAAATGGCGGCGAGGAGGTCGGACGGTCCCGAACTTCAGCCCTGAGCCAAGTTGTCGCCGAGTGGCAAGAGATCCAGCACTCGGCTGCCCGAGGCATTAGGATAGGCGGTGCTGTGTCCTGAGACCAGGGGACGCTGACCTGATTCACCCAGGAGTTCGGGGACCCTCGTTGGCCGCCGCCCTGGACTCATCCTTCCCCCCTCAGGCCGGAGGGGGGTGACGGAACGGAGCCCGTCCGCCTGGCCATTGTTCCTGAGAGCGTTGGCGGGGACATTGCGCTGCCCGGTGCCCGGAGACCGGCACGGAACCACGGGCGTAATTGCTAAACGGGCGACTGGACTTGTGACGCAGCACCCTGGCATGGCGGCGATCGGAGGGCCGATGCCCGAGAGTCGCGCGGGGGACTCAGCGACATCAACACGGCTGAGTGAGAGTCCCTCCCCGGAGCCTGATCAGGAACAGCGGCTGAACCGGCGTTTGGATGCCATCCTTGATGCGATCACCTCCACCAAGGAAGCATTGCACAATGACATTGCCCAAGTGGCCACGGGCCTGGGGCTGCTACGCGCGGATCACGCGAAGCTGGCAGACAGGGTCAAGGACCATGACCAGCTGTTGCTGGACCTGAAGCCATCGGTGGTGACCGTGGAGCACAGGATCACGGACATTTTGGCCCGACTGGACTCACTGGAGCGGAGGGCGGAGGATGCCGAAGGCCGCAATAGACGGAACAACGTGCGGGTCGTAGGCCTGCCGGAACGGATTGAGGGGGAGGATGCGGTGGCCTACATGGAGAACTGGTTCCGCACTGTGGTGGCACCGGAGGGGCTTACTCCTTTTTTCACTCTGGAGCGAGCTCACCGGGTGCCTGCTCGCCCGCCGGGGCTTGGCCGCCCCCCCCCGACCGATGGTGGTGCGGCTCCTCCACTACAAGGACCGGGATCTACTCATCCAGCGGGCCAGGATGTCGGGCCCGTATGAGGTGGAGAACAGTAAGGTAACGATCTTCCCGGATTACACTCAAGCGGTCCAAAAGAACAGGGCATCGTTCCTCGCTGTGAAGAAGGAGCTCAGGGAGGAAGGCATTCAGTACTCCTTGCTTTACCCTGCCAAGCTGCGGATCATTATGGACGGCACTACGCACTTTTTCCAGACTCCGGACGAAGTTTGGCAATGGCTCGAGTCATATAGAGCGGGGACGGACAGATCACACCAAAGTAGGCGAGACCAACCCAAGCAGCCCCGGGTGAGGCAGTCACAACGCATCAGATCCCGCAACAGGCGCCAGCGGGAGAAACGGGAGGCTCAAATGGCGGCGGAGAAGAGGGATGCGCTCGCAGCGACGGCGGCCATTACAGGGTCGCAACAGAACAGTGAACGGGCAGAAACGGACTCGGGAGGGGAAGGCAGCAGAACAGGAGAGGAACTTTCAGAGGCGGAAAGCTCGAAGGGGCCGATAGTAACCCCACAGACATCGGATGGTATATTCTGCGGCTGAGATAGAATTGGGACTAGATCGGGACTTCATGGTAGGGTGATATCCTGTTGATGGAGGGCGGGTTGCCGGGAGGGGGAGCTGTGTGCTTTGGAGGGGATGGAGGTGCGGGGTGCGGGCTCCGCTAGCTGGGGTCGGCGGCGACTCACCCCCCTTGGACCCTTAAGGTCGACTGTGGTGGAGACCACAGGGTAAGAGTGTGAGAAGTTGGTTCACGGTTTGGATGGGGGCGGCCATTGGGTTCGTGTGCTCTGTCCTGGGGAGTGGGGTTTGGGAAGTGTTTCAGTTTTGGGAATGTTCGGGGGGGGGGCAACTGCAATGGGGGGGCCATGGACCTTGGTTATTTGATTCGGACTGTACGAAGTTGGAATGGGGACATTACCTAACTTGAAATGCCTAACGTGGAATGTCCGGGGGCTGCGGACCATGGTGAAACGTCACAAAGTACATGCATATCTGGTACGTAGGGGGGTTCAGATTGCTATGCTCCAGGAGACTCATCTCACCAAAAAAGAGTGCGCTGCCTTGCAGAAAAGATGGCGGGGCCAGGTGTTTGGCACCACCTACTCAGCGTATGCCAGGGGGGTGTTGATCTGGGTGAGGGCAGGGATACCCTTTCAAGTGCTGAACCAAGTAGTAGATCCGGATGGCAGGTTTGTGGCGGTGCAGGGGAGGTTATATGGACGGGATGTGGTTTTCTGCTGTGTCTATGCACCGAACTCTGACCAAGGCCGATACTTTGATAGTCTCTCGGGGTCCTTGGCCTCTTTCCTGGCGGGTCCGATAGTGTTAGGGGGGGACTTCAACTCGATTGCGGATGTTGCTCTGGATAGGTCCCATCCCCCCCTAGTAGACTCTCCGGTGCGCAGGCTGGCCGCGCACAGGAAGGACTGGCAGGAACGATGGGGGTTGCTGGATGTCTGGAGGGAGCGGCACAGGGGAGCCAGGGATTATTCCTTTTATTCCGCTCTCCATGATCTACATGTCAGGATCGATTCGGTGCTTTGCGGGGGATCCCTAGCCCCATTGATTACTCATGCGGAGTACCTGGCTAGGACTATATCCGATCATAACCCCCTATTGGTGCACATTCAGTGGCAGAGAGAGCGCTCAGTGATACCAACATGGCGGCTTCGGCCGGAGACGCTAGAGGATTCGGTGTTCAGCGATGCGGTTCGGCAAGGCATTGATAGTTATTTCGGAGTGAATGAGGGCACGGCTGCGAGTAGGTCTACTGAATGGGATGCAATGAAAGTGGTGGTGAGAGGGGTGTGTTTGGGTAGGTTCTCAAATGCTCGTACGACTGTGCTGAATGACCTAATGAAAGCGGAAGTAACTTTGAGGGACTTGGAGCGCCGCAGGCCGGCTAGGCCAGATCTACAGGCCCAGCTGTTGGAGGCGAAGGAAGTGGTTGCCACCGAGACGGAACGTTTGAGGTGCTATGACTATAGGCAGTACATCATCAGGGCGCACGCAGAAAGGGACAAGGTGGGTACCCTCTTGGCCAGACTAGCTAACCCGGAACTTAGGGGCTGCCCGATTCTCAGCATTAATAATGCGCAGGGAGAGATGGTGTACTCCCAGGCAGCGGTATTGGAACGATTTAGGGGGTATTATGAGGAACTATACCGGAGTCAGCTGGGAGTGGGGGTTCAGGACATCGCGGACTACCTGGGGGAGAGGCAGCTCCCGGTCCTCGATGAGGAGGACGTGAGGGAGCTGGGTAGCCCGATCACGCTCACGGAAATACGGGTGGCCATCAAACATATGGCCCGCAACAAGACGCCCGGGGTGGACGGACTGCCAATTGAATTCTATCAACAATATGTGGACAGCTTGGCGCCCAGGCTGCTGGTGGTGTACACGGAAGCCTTCGAGACGGGGGCATTGCCTGGGTCCATGAGGGAGGCCTTGATCGTACCGCTCCTCAAGCCTGGCCGGGATGCCGCGGATGTGAGGTCTTATCGCCCGCTGTCCATGCTGACGGTGGATTATAAGATCCTGAGCCGAATCCTGGCCACCAGGCTGGCCCCGCATATGACGGGCCTGGTACACAGGGACCAGGCCGGGTTTATACCCACGAGGAGCACGGCACTGAATATCCGCCGCCTGGTGGGAATAATGGACGCCATCTTGGACAGGGAGGGAGCACCGGCGGTTCTGTCTGTGGACATCGAGAAGGCCTTTGATAGTTTGGAATGGCCTTTCCTGGATGGAGTGCTAGAGAGGTTTGGCATGGGCGAGGGGTTTCGGAGGTGGACGAGGGTCTTATATACCTCGGCGACGGCGAGAGTACGATTGGGCGGCCTGGTGTCTGCGGCGTACCCGGTGGGCAGGGGAACACGACAGGGATGCTCTCTCTCCCCCCTATTGTTTGCCCTGGCGATGGAACCCCTGGCGGTCCATGCGAGGTCAGGTGACCGATACACGGGGATAGTTAGTGGCGGGCAGTGGCATTATATATCGCTGTACGCGGATGACTTGCTCCTGTACCTAGCTGACACCTCGGGGGCATTGGTTGGAGCGATGGATCTGTTGTCTGAGTTCGGCCGGCTGTCAGGCCTTAAGGTCAATTGGGCTAAGACTTGTGTGTTCCCGCTGCGAGCGGGATCGCCAGCCCCTAGCAGTGATTTGGGTGTGGTATGGGAACCCTCTTGCATCACCTATTTGGGTGTCCGCATTTACCACGCGGCTGCGGACTTATTGGAGGGCAACATTGGCCGCTGTGTCCGGGCGCTGCGGGGCAGCTTGTCTTTCTGGTCGACCCTCCCGCTGACAGTCCTGGGCAGGATAGCACTGTTGAAAATGGTGGCGCTCCCCCGCTTCCTCTATTATTTCCGAACGCTGCCTGTCTGGATTCCCCAGGGGGTGTTTAAAGAACTGCGGTCAATGATAATTGGCTTTCTATGGGGGCATGGCCGCCGTAGAGTAGCCCTGAGCACGCTACTTCGCCCCAAGCTGGAAGGGGGCATGGCTGTGCCCGACCTTGAGCTGTATTATCTTGCAGCGCAGTTGCAGGTCCTTACACAGAACGTAGCCAGGGTGTTCCGGGGCCCGGAGGAGGACCGGGATCGGGGAATACAACGCCACGTGCTGTCCTACATCATCATGCAGCAGCGGCTCGAGTTACGGGCCCTCACCATGGAAGAGCGGACGCTCCGGCTGTGCTGGTAAAGGAGCCTTCGGAGAGCGAGGGCGTCGCGGCCTTATGCCCCGGAGATCCCGATCGGGATGTTGACGGCATTGCCACACGGAGGAGATTGGTCCCCGTTACTGGATTGGGAGGAGGCGGGACTGCAGGTGGTGGGCGACCTGTACATAGATGGGGCTTTGGCGCCGTTCGAGGTGCTCCGGGACCAGTTCGGGCTGCCTGCTGGGGGCTTCCTCCTACACGCGGCAGTAGTGGCTGCCATACAAAAGCACTGGAAAGAGGGGCTCCTGGAACCCCCGACGACTATGGCGTGCCAATATGTGGTGATGGCGGCTGGTACGTTCAAAGCTGTGACGTGCCTCCATAATAGGATGCTGAACGAGGGGCTGGAACCACTCCATGGGCTCAAGGCTAAATGGGAGGTGAGCGTCGGCCGGCCCATACCGGATACGGCATGGGGTCACATCCTGCGACGCACGTGGAAGGGCACTAGAAACGCGCGTTTTCAGCAAGTGCATTTCTATGTGCTCCATAGGGCCTATTTAACTCCTGAGAAATTACAGCGGTACTTTCAGGTGCCGGATGCCTGTTGCCCGCGGTGTTCGTCCCCAGGAGCGGACATGGACCACTTGTTTTGGGGGTGCCCACAACTGGGGACCTATTGGGCGGAGGTAGGGGAACTTCTGAATGAAGTGACTGACAGGGAGGTGGAATTCGACATGGCGGCGTGCCTATTGCTCTGGTTCCCGCATACTAAGCACACCAGGGTGACAAGCAAATTCATAGATCTGGGCCTGATATTGGCACAGAGGGAAATATCGTGGCATTGGAAGTCCAGGGGGGGACCCTCACTGCGTAGATGGAAGAATGAGCTGCTGCGGTGGTCTGACTGCGAGAGTGTGCTCCGGATGAAGCAAGCTGTGAAGTTGGGGAATGAGAAGGCATTGGATGCGGCGCGTGCATGGGAGTTAGTGGTACAGGCTTTGCGTGATTCTTTGGTAGAGGATGAGGATGGCGAGAACTAAGCCGCTGGACACCGCGGGGCGACCACAGAAGTATAGTACCACGCACTGTGGTGGACCCATCCACTTCGACAGAACGAGGCACACACCTTAGCAGTTGCCAGGGGAGGGGGGGCTTTGGGGGGGTTGGTTGTAGGGTGTTCGGGGAGGGCCGGAAGCCATTAGATGGTCGCTTGCTAGGGCCTTGGATCTACAGGGACGGTGGATACTATGTGGAGGGTAGAATGGTTGGGTAGAGCGGTCAGGTGTGACGACCCATAGCGCCTAGGGCAGGTCCCGACAAGGGCGACATCACTGACTATCACTGGGATGGCTGACGGGAATGTTGTTGTGGGTGGGGGGGTAAAAGCAGATACGCAAAACGATCTTTCAACCAGGGTCCCTATGGGACGTGCACTGTGCTGTGTTCCTCTTGAGCAATATAATATGCCGCCCGGCCTCCGGGATGCGGGCTGAATGGCTGTGTACGACTGGGAATTCTTATTGGACGGGGGGATCTCACAAGTGTACTGGCTGATTAACTGTATCCTGTGGCTTATAACTCTGCAATAAAAATATATTTAAAAAAAAAAAAAAATGAGGAGAGTATTCCCTTGGCAACATGCTCTCCCTGGCTGCTGCTCTAAGCAAGAACAAAGTGGGTGTGTCTGGCTCTGGGTGGGTGTGTGTGGCTCTGGGTGGGTGGGTGTGGCTCTGGGTGTGTGTGGGTGTGTGGCTCTGGGTGTGTGTGTGGCTCTGAGTGTGTATGTGGCTCTGGGTGTGTGTGTGTGTGTGTGTGTGGCTCTGGGTGTGTGTGTGTTTGGCTCTGGGTGTGTGTGTGTGGGGCTCTGGTGTGTGTGTGTGTGTGGCTCTGGGTGTTTGTGTGTGGCTCTGGGTGTGTGTGTGTGTGTGTGTGGCTCTGGGTGTGTGTGTGGCTCTGTGTGTGTGTGTGTGTGTGGCTCTGGGTGTGTGTGTGTGTGGCTCTGGGTGTGTGTGTGTGGCTCTGGGTGTGTGTGGCTGGCTCTGGGTGTGTGTGTGTGTGGCTCTGGGTGTGCGTGTGTGTGGCTCTGGGTGTGTGTGTGGTAGTAATTGCTGTCTGCTGAGCTCATCCGTAGGGTACAATAGGTCTCACATTTGCGAGAGATTAAGCTAATGGCAATGTAAATGAGAATACCATTTACTTATCTGTTTTCAAAACCAACTCATAAATACAAAATTTGTCATTTATAATGCCAATAGCTCTAACCTTTCCAAAGGCGAAACCATTGCATTGTAAATGCTTGTTATGAAAGAGTTGACAATGTACCTCTTTATTGAACACTACATCACAAAGCAGTGACAATCCAATTACTAGCTACCCCTTCTATCACTTATTGGCCATATGCTTGCCTTTGGCCCCATACATTGCTCCGCTGCAATTTTGGCTAAGTTAACATTATACAGATCCCACATATGCACATCCATTAATTTGAGAGGTCTACTTTGCTTTT
>NW_028253342.1:0-19214 GCF_964263255.1 Lissotriton vulgaris
TGGTAATGATAAACCCTCCTTTCTGGTGAAGTTGGATGTAACATTACTATTTTAGAAATGCCACTTTTAGAAAGTGCTTGTATGTGAGTCTAGGGAAAACCCGAGACTGAAGCAATGCACAGCTTGATAGGCACTAAGGCCTACATTTTATGAACAAAAAACTTTTCACAAGCTATTAAACAAATTGATTTACTCCAATGTTCTAAAAAAACATCCAATATAATGCAAAATTCAAATTAGACTCGAATGCTAGTACATTTCAAAAATCTGATCAATTTCTCAGTATAAGAAAGTACATTTCACTTTTTAGTAAACATCCCAAAAGAAACGTTCATCAACAACCCAATGCATTTCGGGTTCACCCTGAACCCTTCATCAGGGAAAATTACATTACAAATATCCACATATTTATGTAGTTTAAACTCTTCGGAGCCAGTCAGATTGCGAATCTACAACAAAGAAATACAATAGCCTCAACTACGATCAAAATAGGATACAATAGTGCTCAACTATGATTTATATAACTGTGGGTTTTACATGCTAAAAAACGACATTAGTACCATGAGGTATACAGTGAAAAATTCAGATTAGTGCAGAAAATTAAAGCCAGAGTCCAGAGACAAAGTGCGCCTACACCACATGACTAGAAGAACAAAAGATAGCCTTGCGCCAAGTGAAAAAGGAGCTGTGACCTCATAATCCAGATATCATTTCATTTTTTTTCCCATTTCAATGCCACACACCAGTGTATTCTAAAGTAAATGTTGCCATGCAATACACCTGAATGACTATTATATGCGAAATACCTTCAGTGTCCTGGTAAGACCAGGTAAATCTGTCACATATATTCAAAGAACAGCAGTTCTTCCTATAAAAATAAATAAAGTGGTGCTGCTTAATCTTCCTAATCCAACAAAACTCACTATCAACCATCAGTAACATCGATCTTGGTACTAACAAAAAAGCTTCAGTTTCAAGTCCAATGTTAGGGTCAAATCGTAGCCAATGGTAATGTAGCCTCGTTAATCACTAAAAAATAATGAACTAGTAATTATATTATACAATCCTGCTAAAACAATCTCAATGTTCATATGTGATTAAGCGACAGTGTCTTCATCTTACCTTTAAATAACATGTAATCACCCCCTCCGTATTCGTAATCACTACGTCAAGAGAGTATCTGAAACCAACATGACAGCCTTCAGTAAGGGCAAAAAATAAGCTTGTAGTGAAAGAGGTAATCGGTGAAAAGTTAAATTCCCCATACCTTCAAATTTCAATAACGCCGTCCAAAAAAAACCAATCCAGCTGCTCCTAGTGTATGCTCGGCGAGTGATTGCCCACTCCAGTTCGTAATCTAGCAGGAGAAACGGCGCGCCGCCCTCCACGTTAAGTAAACATCAAAAACAGACTGTTATTCAAAGCTAACCTCATCCAAGATGGTGCTCGAGATCAAGATCGATCTCCTAAACTAGTGAACATAGGAATCGGTGGCCAAAATCAGGGTGAAATGACAAGATAAACAGATGAGAAGAAATAAATATTGAAAGTGAGTAATGTGAGAATCAAAAGTGCAAATTTAAATGAAGATGAAAAAATAGTGCAAATAACTATAATGTCGTTAAGAAGTATGCAAAATGCCCCTCACATTCTAGGATCACTAATGTAACACTTATAAAAAACACAGCAGTTCGTGGTGGTCATTGAGACCCCCTGGGATTACGGTCCCTAATTTTTTGATCCATTGTGTCTCTTTTTTGTGATAGAGTGGTGTTAATGTCCATGCCTGTTTGTGGTGTGATATGTTCAAGTATAGTGAACCTAAGTTGCGGAATGGTATGTCCTGCATTAATCCAATGTGCTGCCAATGCTGAGTTCATATTTTTGTCACGTATGTGGCTCTTATGCTCCACTATCCTTGTTTTCATTTTTCTACTTGTCCTGCCCACGTAAATCTGTCCGCAAGGACACTTTATTGCATATATGACATTATCAGTCTTACAGTCAGAAGTGTGTCTTAAAGATATTGCCTTGCCAGTTTGAGGAGGTCGAAATTCCTTCCCGATGATCACGTTCCCACATTGACCGCAATTATGGCACTTCCTCATTCCCTTGAATTCTCTCAATTTATCTATCCTCAGTGTTTTTAACATTTCCCGAAGATTCTGAGTGCGAGTGTGGGCAAACAAAGGTATTCTTGTAATGACTCCATGGAAGTCGGGTTAATTCTCAATTTATTCCCATCTCTTACGGATGATGGCTTCAATTTTGGGGGCTTGAGTAGAATGTTTCAAACGAACACAGTCCTTCTAGCTTCACTCAAAGTAGAATCTGGGTAACCGCTTGATCTATAAGGTTACCCAGATTCTACTTTGAGTGAAGCTAGAAGGACTGTGTCCAGCAAAAAAAGAGAAGATCTACTCCAAAAACAAAAAAAACCTAGCACGAAAAAAGAGGTGTTCGTTTTGAAACATTCTACTCAAGCCCCCAAAATTAAAGCAATCATCCGTAAGAGATGGGAATTGATTGAGAATGAACCCGACTTCCATGGAGTCATCACAGGAATACCTTTGTTTGCCCACACTCGCGCTCAGAATCTTCGGGAACTGTTGAAAACACAGAGGACAGATACATTGAGAGAATTCAAGGGAATGAGGAAGTGCCATAATTGCGGTCAATGTGGGAACGTGATCATCTGGAAGGAATTTCGACATCCTCAAACTGGCAAGGCAATATCTTTAAGACACACTTCTGACTGTACGACTGATAATGTCATATATGCAATAAAGTGTTCTTGCGGACTGATTTACGTGGGCAGGACAAGTAGAAAAATCTAAACAAGGATAGTGGAGCATAAGAGCCGCATACGTAACAAAAATATGAACTCAGCATTGGCAGAAAATTGGATTAACGCAGGACATACCATTCCACAACCTAGGTTCACTATACTTGAACATATCACACCAAAACCAGGCATGGACATTAACACCACACTATCACGAAAAGAGACACAATGGATCAAAAAATTAGGGACCGTAATCCCAGGGGGTCTCAATGACCACTACGAACTTCTGTGTTTTTTATAAGTGTTACATTAGTGATCCTAGAATGTGAGGGGTATTTTGCATACTTCTTAATGACATTATAGTTATTTGCACAATTTTTTCATCTTCATTTAAATTTGCACTTTTGATTCTTACATTACTCACTTTCAATATTTATTTCTTCTCATCTGTTTATCTTGTCATTTCACCCTGATTTTGGCCACCGATTCCTATGTTCACTAGTTTAGGAGATCGATCTTGATCTCGAGCGCCATCTTGGATGAGGTTAGTTTTGAATAACAGTCCGTTTTTGATGTTTACTTAACGTGGAGGGCGGCGAGCCGTTTCTCCTGCTAGATTATGAACTGGAACGGGCAATCACTCGCCGAGCATACACTAGGAGCAGCTGGATTGGTTTTTTTTGGACGGCGTTCTTGAAATTTGAAGGTATGGGGAATTTAACTTTTCACCGATTACCTCTTTCACTACAAGCTTATTTTTTGCCCTTACTGAAGGCTGTCATGTTGGTTTCAGATTCTCTCTTGACATAGTGATTACGAATACGGAGGGGGTGATTACATGTTATTCAAAGGTAAGATGAAGACACTGTCGCTTAATCACATATGAGCATTGAGATTGTTTTAGCAGGATTGTATAATATAATTACTAGTTCATTATTTTTTACTGATTTACAAGGCTACATTACCATTGGCTACGATTTGACCCTAACTTTGGACTTCAAACTGAAGCTTTTTTGTGAGTACCAAGTTCGATGTTACTGATGGTTCATAGTGAGTTTTTTTGGATTAGGAAGATTAAGCAGCACCACTTTATTTATTTTTATAGGAAGAACTGCTGTTCTTTGAATATATGTGACAGATTTACCTGGTCTTACCAGGACACTGAAGGTATTTCGCATATAATAGTCATTCAGGTGTATTGCATGGCAACAGTTACTTTAGATTACACGTGTGTGTGGGATTGAGATGATATCTGGTTTATGAGGTCACAGCTCCTTTTTCACTCGGCGCAAGGCTATCTTTTGTTCTTCTAGTCATGTGGTGTAGGCGCACTTTGTCTCTGGACTCTGGCTTTACTTTTCTGCACTAATCTGAATTTTTAACTGTATACCTCATGGTACTAATGTCGTTTCTTAGCATGTAAAACCCACACTTACATAAATCATAGTTGAGCACTATTGTATCCTATTTTGATCGTAGTTGAGGCTATTGTATTTCTTTGTTGTAGATTCGCAACCTGACTGCCTCCAAAGAGTTTAAACTACATAAATATGTGGATATTTGTAATGTAATTTTCCCTGATGAAGGGTTCAGGGTGAACCCGAAATGCATTGGGTTGTTGATGAACGTTTCTTTTGGGATGTTTACTAAAAAGTGAAATGTAGTTTCTTACACTGAGAAATTGATCAGATTTTTTAAACGTACTAGCATTCGAGTCTAATTTGAATTTTGCATTATATTGGATGTTTTTTTAGAACATTGGAGTAAATCAATTTGTTTAATAGCTTGTGAAAAGTTTTTTGTTCATAAAATGTAGGCCTTAGTGCCTATCAAGCTGTGCATTGCTTCAGTCTCGGGTTTTCCCTAGACTCACATACAAGCCTTTTTTCCGGGGGATAGGTACCTTCTCCTACAGCACTGCACGCTAACAGTGAAAACAATTGTGTTTATTAACTAGATAAGTTTGATAAAGACGGTGTGCAGACCCACCCACATTACATACTTTTAGAAAGTGGACATTTCTCTGAACTTACTGCTTTGTGTGCCTCATAGCCCGTCTCCAATACACATCTTGGGTGGGTGACAGCTACACTTTGTGCATTCCCCTTGACAGCCACAACATAAGAAGGATATGTTGTTCTGAGTACCCATCTACATACATCTGCATTCTGATGGCCTTGCCTGGGCAGGATGGAAGGGAAGGGCTAGCCAGTCACGTGTCCATGTCCCGACACAAAGGGCTGATTATCCCCCACAGGTAGCCTGGCAGACAGGATTGGGTGGAAAAGGTTACCTGTGCACTTTAGAGATCTGCTTTGAAGTCAGCCCCACAGCAAAATCACCTTTGGGTATAAGTACTGGGCCTCTAATCCCTTAAAATCAGACACTACTGGACTTGTAACTGAAGAACTGCCAGATGAAAAGCTGTGATGCTTAAAGGTCTCAACCAGCCTGCTGATCCGAAAGGCCTGCTTTTCTGTTTGTTGGCCTGCTGCTCACTGACTCTGCAGAAGGAGAGCTGGACTCTGCCTTAGTTCCAAGTGATCTCCAAGGGCTTGTTGGCCTGCAGCCTGTTGCTTGAGACTCAGGGATATCAAAGTCTCTATCCCGGCTCCTGTGCCTGGCTCACTAGAAGTAGCCCAGATACTTGCAACATAGATTTCAATTTATCTCCTGTATGTATGTAACAGAACTGGCGCATTAACCTGTTTGTGGGAGTAAAATCGGTGCATATCATTGGAAACAGCACTTTGCATTGAGGCATCAGACAGAGTATCGCCGCCACTGCAGCTTGGTGTGATTGACACATCCCCTTGACTGCGTGGCATAATCTGGCACATAGCTCAACGTTTCTCGACATGACACCCATCTTCAGAACTGATGCATCTCCTTCACAGCATGGAGAAGATCGACGCATATCATTGCTTGCTACCAGAAAAGGTACTTTGTTCACCGGGGCCTGCGTGGGTCCTGTAGCCAGCCTGTGCTTCCACGAGGACGGCCCTGACTTTGACTTTGTCTCGGTCCAGTGCAACCTAAAGTAACTTTGTTAGCGCTACTTGCTTCTAAGCACTTTACTGTTTTCTTTTAAAACTCAATATCTCAACTTCTATAAATTGGAGTTTTGTCAGGTTGGTCCTGTTTTGTTTATAATATAATAACATATTTTTATAAACCTGTGTGGAGTCTTTTTGTTGTGTATTCATTGTGTTACTGTGTGTGTGTGTTGCACAAATAGTTTACATATTGCCTCATTAGATAAATGTGACTGCTCTGTTTCAACCTACCAGAAGGTGAGCACAGGTTATGTTTTAGAGTGTATCTAGCTTACCCTGACTAGGATTGTGGCTTTTGCTTGAACCGGGTGCACACTTTTGCCAACCAAAACCACATTCCTAACAGTGTCTATAATAGGATTCCAGTATTACTTAAATTAGTTTTTTACAAAGAAAACACAAGTCCAGTAATTTAATAATCTTGTTCTATTTGTACAAAATGTTGAGCATTTTTTACACTCTATTTGTACTATTTTCACCTACGTGGCGACTAAATGTATGGATCCAGTGAGGATTATATGATGCTTTGTACACATAGCCTCTGGTAACAGCCAATCAATCAATCAGTGTTTGTTAAGCGTGGCTACGCACCCATAAAGGTTTCAAGGTGCTGTTGGAGGGGGGGGGGGGGGGGGGCTGAAGGTCCTGATGGTCGCTGAGGTTCAGTCGAAGAGACAGGTCTTGAGATCCTTCCTGAATTGGGTTAGCCACAGGGATAGCCTGAGGTGGAGAGGTAGGGTTTTTCACATTTTGCTGGCAAGGTAGGAGAAGAATCTTCCTACGGTCCTGGTCTTGCAGATCCAAGGGACGATGGCAAGGGCCACTTCGGAGGAGTGGAAGTGTTTAGTGGGTAAGTGGAATGAGAGGCGGAGGTTGAGGTATGCTGGTCCAGCATCATGAAGGGCTTTGTAGGGGTGTGTGAGGTGCTTGAACGTGATTCTTTTGTTGACTGGGAGCCAGTCGAGTTCTCACAGGTATATGAAGATGTGACCAGTGGCGTCACTGGGGTTGGTGTCACCCGGTGCGGGTAACTCATGGTGTCACCCCCTCACGACTTACCGCATGGACCACCTCTGTCGGAAATGTACGGCGCTAGGTACTGTCTTACTCCCTCTAGCTCCCTCTCTCTGTCTAGCTCCCTCTAGCTGCTTCTCTCTGTCTTACTCCCTCTAGCTCCCTCTGTCTCCCTCTCGCTCTGTCTTACTCCCTCTAGCTCCCTCTCTCTCTCTGTCTTACTCCCTCTAGCTCCCTCTCCCTCTGTCTTACTCCCTCTAGCTCCCTCTCTCTGTCTTGCTCCCTCTAGCTCCCTCTCTCCCTCTCTTACTCCTTCTAGCTCCCTCTCTCTCTGTCTAGCTCCCTCTCTCTCTGTCTTACTCCCTCTAGCTCCCTCTCTCTGTCTAGCTCCCTCTAGCTCCCTCTCTCTCTGTCTTACTCCCTCTAGCTCCCTCTGTCTCTGTCTAGCTCCCTCTCTCCCTCGGTCTTACTCCCTCTAGCTCCCTCTCTCTCTGTCTTACTCCCTCTAGCTCCCTCTCTCTCGGTCTTACTCCCTCTAGCTCCCTCTCTCTCTGTCTTACTCCCTCTAGCTCCTCTCTCTCTGTCTTGCTCCCTCTAGCTCCCTCTCTCTCTTATTCCCTCTAGCTCCCTCTCTCTCTTATTCCCTCTAGCTCCCTCTCTATCTGTCTTGCTCCCTCTAGCTCCCCCTCTCTCTATCTTACTCCCTCTAGCTCCCTCTCTCTGTCTTGCTCCCTCTAGCTCCCTCTCTTACTCCTTCTAGCTCCCTCTCTATCTGTCTTACTCCCTCTAGCTCCCTCTCTCTGTCTAGCTCCCTCTAGCTCCCTCTCTCTCTGTGTTACTCCCTCTAGCTCCCTCTCTCTGTCTAGGTCCCTCTAGCTCCCTCTCTCTCTGTCTTACTCCCTCTAGCTCCCTCTCTATCTGTCTAGCTCCCTCTCTCTCTCTGTCTTACTCCCTCTAGCTCCCTCTGTCTCCCTCTCTCTGTCTTACTGCCTCTAGCTCCCTCTCTCTCTGTCTTACTCCCTCTAGCTCCCTCTCTCTCTGTCTAGCTCCCTCTATCTCTCTGTCTTACTCCCTCTAGCTCCCTCTCTCTGTCTAGCTCCCTCTAGCTCCCTCTCTCTGTCTTACTCCCTCTAGCTCCCTCTCTCTCTGTCTAGCTCCCTCTCTCTCTCTCTCTCTCTCTCTCTGTCTTACTCCCTCTAGCTCCCTCTGTCTCCCTCTCTCGGTCTTACTCCCTCTAGCTCCCTCTCTCTGTCTAGCTCCCTCTAGCTCCCTCTCTCTCTGTGTTACTCCCTCTAGCTCCCTCTCTCTGTCTAGGTCCCTCTAGCTCCCTCTCTCTCTCTGTCTTACTCCCTCTAGCTCCCTCTCTCTGTCTTGCTCCCTCTAGCTCCCTCTCTTACTCCTTCTAGCTCCCTCTCTCTCTGTCTAGCTCCCTCTAGCTCCCTCTCTCTCTGTCTTACTCCCTCTAGCTCCCTCTCTCTGTCTAGCTCCCTCTAGCTCCCTCTCTCTCTGTCTTACTCCCTCTAGCTCCCTCTCTCTCTGTCTAGCTCCCTCTCTCTCTCGGTCTTACTCCCTCTAGCTCCCTCTCTCTCTGTCTTACTACCTCTAGCTCCCTCTCTCTCGGTCTTACTCCCTCTAGCTCCCTCTCTCTCTGTCTTACTCCCTCTAACTCCTCTCTCTCTGTCTTGCTCCCTCTAGCTCCCTCTCTCTCTTATTCCCTCTAGCTCCCTCTCTCTCTTATTCTATCTAGCTCCCTGTCTCTCTGTCTTGCTCCCTCTAGCTCCCCCTCTCTCTATCTTACTCCGTCTAGCTCCCTCTCTCTGTCTTGCTCCCTCTAGCTCCCTCTCTTACTCCTTCTAGCTCCCTCTCTATCTGTCTTACTCCCTCTAGCTCCCTCTCTCTGTCTAGCTCCCTCTAGCTCCCTCTCTCTCTGTGTTACTCCCTCTAGCTCCCTCTCTCTGTCTAGGTCCCTCTAGCTCCCTCTCTCTCTGTCTTACTCCCTCTAGCTCCCTCTCGATCTGTCTAGCTCCCTCTCTCTCTCTGTCTTACTCCCTCTAGCTCCCTCTGTCTCCCTCTCTCTGTTTTACTCCCTCTAGCTCCCTCTCTCTCTGTCTTACTGCCTCTAGCTCCCTCTATCTCTGTCTAGCTCCCTCTCTCTCTCTGTCTTACTCCCTCTAGCTCCCTCTCTCTGTCTAGCTCCCTCTAGCTCCCTCTCTCTCTGTCTTCCTCCCTCTAGCTCCCTCTCTCTCTGTCTTGCTCCCTCTCTCTCTCTGTCTTACTCCCTCTAGCTCCCTCTGTCTCCCTCTCTCGGTCTTACTCCCTCTAGCTCCCTCTCTATCTGTCTTACTCCCTCTAGCTCCCTCTCTCTGTCTAGCTCCCTCTAGCTCCCTCTCTCTCTGTGTTACTCCCTCTAGCTCCCTCTCTCTGTCTAGGTCCCTCTAGCTCCCTCTCTCTCTGTCTTACTCCCTCTAGCTCCCTCTCTATCCTTCTAGCTCCCTCTCTCTCTCTGTCTTACTCCCTCTAGCTCCCTCTGTCTCCCTCTATCTGTCTTACTCCCTCTAGCTCCCTCTCTCTCTTATTCCCTCTAGCTCCCTCTCTCTCTGTCTTGCTCCCTCTAGCTCCCCCTCTCTCTATCTTACTCCGTCTAGCTCCCTCTCTCTGTCTTGCTCCCTCTAGATCCCTCTCTTACTCCTTCTAGCTCCCTCTCTATCTGTCTTACTCCCTCTAGCTCCCTCTCTCTGTCTAGCTCCCTCTAGCTCCCTCTCTCTCTCTGTGTTACTCCCTCTAGCTCCCTCTCTCTGTCTAGGTCCCTCTAGCTCCCTCTCTCTCTGTCTTACTCCCTCTAGCTCCCTCTCGATCTGTCTAGCTCCCTCTCTCTCTCTGTCTTACTCCCTCTAGCTCCCTCTGTCTCCCTCTCTCTGTCTTACTCCCTCTAGCTCCCTCTCTCTCTGTCTTACTCCCTCTAGCTCCGTCTCTCTCTGTCTAGCTCCCTCTCTCTCTCTGTCTTATTCCCTCTAGTTCCCTCTCTCTGTCTAGCTCCCTCTAGCTCCCTCTCTCTCTGTCTTACTCCCTCTAGCTCCCTCTCTCTTTGTCTTGCTCCCTCTCTCTCTCTGTCTTACTCCCTCTAGTTCCCTCTCTCTGTCTAGCTCCCTCTAGCTCCCTCTCTCTCTGTCTTACTCCCTCTAGCTCCCTCTCTATCTGTCTAGCTCCCTCTCTCTCTCTGTCTTACTCCCTCTAGCTCCCTCTGTCTCCCTCTCTCTGTCTTACTCCCTCTAGCTCCCTCTCTCTCTGTCTTTCTCACTCTAGCTCCCACTCCCACTGTCTTACTCCCTCTAGCTCCCTCTCTCTCTCTTACTCCCTTTATCTCCCTATCTCTCTCTCTTACTCTGTCTAGCTCCCTCTCTCTCTTTGTTACTCCCTCTTGCTCCCTCTCTATCTGTCTTGCTCTCTCTCTAGCTCCCTCTCTCTGTCCTACTCCCTCTAGCACTAAAGCAGGACGCAGGTAGACTCGTCAGTGTAGATTGGTGTCACCCCCCAGATGGGGTGACACCCGGTGCGGTCCGCACCTCCCGCACCCCCCTAGTGACGCCACTGGATGTGACTGTGGAGTGGGATGTTGTGGACCAGTCTGGCTGCAGCATTCTGAACATTCTGTAGTTTCCTGAGGTGTTTCTGGGTGACTCCTGCGTAGAGTGTAATGCTATAGTCGAGTCTGTTGCTGATGAGTATGTGGGTGACTGTCTTACTGGCCTCAGTGGGGATCCATCTGAAGGTCTTTTGAAGCAGGAGAAGAGTGTGGAAGCATGATGAGGTAGCAGCATTGATCTGGCGGTTCATCGTGAGTGAGGAGTCCAGTATCATGTCGAGGTTTCGTGTGTGGTCCGTGGGTGTGGGGAGGGGTTCCTAACATGGCGGGCCACCAGGGGTCATCCCAAGTGGAAGTGTTGGTCCCCAGGATGAGGACTTTGGTCTTGTCAGAGTTGAGTTTGAGGCAGCTGTCTATCATCCAGATGGCAAACGCCTTCATCCCTTTGTGGAAGTTGTTTCTGGCAATTGTGGGCTTGTTGGTGAAGGAGAGGATTAGCTGGGTTTCGTCGGCATAGGAGATGATGTTGAGTCGATGATTCATGTCTATGGCTACAAGCGGGCCATGTAGATGTTGAAGATGGTGGGGCTCTGGGAGGAGCCCTGAGGGACTAAGAACCGGGTGTTAAAATTGAGTTTAATCAAAAACCTATCCAGGATCAGTTCAAATGGACATATTTAATAAGCAGTGCCCATTGGATAGCAGGAAAAGCAAGATCCATAAATCTGACAGCAGGGGGGCATCATTAAAATCAGCACCCAGGAAAGGAGCAGGAAACTCAGGTGAAAGAAGATTGTAAAAATGTCTGCTTCAGCACTAGACTAATTTAGAGAATCACTACGTTTACGTGGAATGTGAAAGCAGACTAATCTAAATGAGGAAATGACGATGAGTATTGGCAGCACTTATTCGACAAATGAGGTCTTGGTAACTTGGTTGGGCAAAATTTGAAACTGATTGAAATTATTCTTTTTTTCCCATGTGGTCATCTGGCTTCAAGCTAAAGGTTAGGAATGTGTAAAATTTGCATCATTTGAATTTGTGCAATTCTGCAAAATTTGTGAAAAATTACTTAAAATGATATATACTTGCACAAATTCAAAGCTGCCGTTTGTTTCTATATTATTGTGTGAAATTTATTCTCAGATCCAAAACATTTAGCCTAAAGGAGCATAAAAATACAAGCACCTGAAACAGCAGCCACTCACATTCTCGTTATTCACATTGTTTCTGGTGCTTGCGCTAAATTTGTGCAGCGGACAGTACATAATATTGCTACATTGTAAATAAAGCTACCATGTATCTTAGTTTTTATTTTCTGCTGATTTATTTTGTTCGTTTTTTTTTTAAACTTTATTTTGCAATTTCAATAGGTACAAAGCAAAGCACAAAAGTCAACAGTGGCACATAGCAGAGATACCTCGATAAAGACATTCCAAGAGATCTTTCACGTCGAAAGGTAATGACACACTCTAGGTACAGCATAATGCCTGACAATAAACAGAAACAGTTTGCGATAACTGGAACCTCCACCGACCTCTCCAGCGTATCACCTTTTATCAATTACATGCATAATCATCGTAATAAAACATCCTATACATGTGAAGATGCATGTAGGAAGGAACCGTTCCAATCAGCCTATTCCCGCTGGCTCTATGCCCTGACTTTGTTGCGTGGGGAGGGGTTGCTGCTGTGAAATAAGGTAGGCACGCAGAGGTCCCCAAATATCCCTGGGTCTGGAAGATACATGACAAGTGGTGGCATACAGATCGCTATGTGTCGTGTAAGTTGCCATACTTTGTAGCCATCCCTTCTTCGTCGGCGCCCTTCTGCCGCCCCATGATATCGCCACTTCCCTTTTGGCCAAGAGCAAGGCAATAGCGTCAAACCTGCGGACTTTCAATGGCACCTGTACCACATACCCCAATAACGCAATCTCTGGGAGCGGTTCCAGCGGTACTTGAATCATCACACTTAGTAGTCTATGGACTTCTGTCTAGAAATCGTGAACTCGTGGGCAGCTCCAGACTAAATGTGCAAAGTCTGCGTGTGGCGCTTGACAGCGTTGGCATGTGTGCGGCCTGGAGGGGTCTATCCTATGTGTTCTGGCGGGAGTAGCATACAGTCTACGGAGAAATTTAAAGTGTAACAGTCTATGTTTGCTATTTAACAAGGTCATCCCAGTGACCTTGCAGCATGCCAACCATTGGTCATCCGTGATGGATATGCTTAGATCAGATTCCCACGCGGATCGAACTCTCGAGTCGTCCAGCGGCATCAACTCAGAGCAGGCCTTATATAACTGTGAGATGAGGTGCAGTCCTTTGTCGCTGGTTATCACCAATGTGAGAGGAGAAAAGGAGGGCGGGTCTAACGGATAATCGGGGAACTTGGCACGTAGCGCCTCACGCAACCTGGCCAACACAAAACTGGCCATGAACGTGGCTTCTGAAAGCGTGGGCATACCTTCCGGGTCAAAGGTATGACCATCAGGAAAGAGATCTCCCATAGTGTGGAGATCGAATGGGGGGCATTCACTATGGGGAGGGAGGAGGAGTATAGAGTGCCTACCCGCGTAATTTTATGGAGCGTCTGCCATGCCCAGCTGGTAGTGTAAACAGGTTGAATAGCTTTGAGCTCCCAGGGGACCCCGTGGGTATCACCGAAGCCAACAAATCGGGGAAAACCATGTCTGATTCAGGGTGGAGGTAAGTAATTCTAGCATCTGAGTGGTTCCA
Organism: Lissotriton vulgaris; assembly: GCF_964263255.1. Lineage (NCBI taxonomy): Eukaryota > Metazoa > Chordata > Amphibia > Caudata > Salamandridae > Lissotriton > Lissotriton vulgaris. The sequence goes on from NW_028253342.1 coordinate 13,177, forward strand.
AGAGTGTGCAAAGCTAGCTGGAGCAGTTAAATAATACAGACGCAAATCCTGCACACCATACCCGCCCCGGTCGTAAGGGAGGGTCATGACCTGCCATCTTACTGTGGGTGTCTTACCACCCCGAACCAATTTAATCAGTAAGGATCACAAAGTGCTGATAAATGTGTTAGTTAGGGGAATCGGGATGTTCTGAAACAAATACAAAAATCTGGGAAGGACTATCATTTTTAAAAGGGCAACGCATCCCGCTATAGAGAGTGGAAGTTTAAGCCAGGAGTCAATGCGTGCCTCTAGCAGAGAAATCGCCGTACCGTAGCTTCGGCGCACTATTTGTTCAGTATCCCGGTGGATGTGAATTCCCAAATATTTCACGGAATCGGTACACCACTCCAGCGGGAACTCCGTGGTACAGCGGTCCAATCCCTCACAGAGCGGGAAGATGATTGATTTACACCAATTAATTTTCAGGCCTGAAAAAGTGCCAAATCACAGGACCTCTCTGAGTAGTGGCTCAAGATTGGTCTGGGGTCATAAACATACAAAATCGTGTCGCCGGGGTATAGGAAGACCAATAAAGGGCCCGTCCTGAACACCAATCCTCTGTGGAGATGTTTCTCCTGGAAGTGCCTGATCAATGGGTCCAGAGCTAAAATAAATAATAACGGGGAAAGGGGGCAGCCCTGGCATGTTCTGCGCGATAAATCAAATGGGGCAGAGAGCGTTCCGTGTAACCGCAGTCTAGCAGTAGATCTCATATAAAGCAAGGCTGTGGTTACAATGAAACCCTGGGGAATACCCATACGCTGAATTATGGAAAGGAGAAAGGGCCATTCTAAAGAATCAAAAGCTTTCTCGGTGTCCAATAAAATCGCCACCGCGGGCGATTCCGGGGGCAATCTGTGCAGTGTATTAAACAAGGTACGAAGATTAAAGGCAGTGGAGCGGTGGGGGATGAATCCCGACTGGGCCGGGGAAATGATGAACAATAAGTTTAACAACGATAGCGGCCTATTAGAGCCACAATTGAGGGGGTCTTTTGCCCGGTTTTGGGAGCAATATTATTATGGCCTCTCTCAGAGTAGGGGGGAGTTGTTGAGATTCCAGGGCCTCCGTGTACATATCTAATAAATGTGGGCTCAATAGGTCTTTGTATGCTTTATAGAATTGGGGCATAAAGCCATCTAGCCCCGGGGCAGTGGATGTGTTCAGAGCGTTGATTGCCTCGTGAATACTGTCAGCAGTAATAGATTCTGCCAAGAAGTCTTGCATGTAGTTTTCAAGGAATACTAATGCTATTTCTGAAGGGTATTCTTCCTGGCCAGTACGGTCAGATCCCAGTCTAGTAGTGTACAATAGTTTAAAGTAAGACAGGAATTCCTCCTGTATTTGCACAGGATCGGTAAGTGTATGCCTTGACTCGAAGCATAGCTCTGTGATGTAAGATTTTGCTTACGGAGGTCTAAGCATACGGGCTAAGACCCTGCCGGTATGCTCTCTCTCACCATATACTCTAGCCTTGTGGTATTTACCCATATAAAAAATTTCTTTGTCGGCCATTTCCCTGTACTACAATAAAAAATGTTGCCCTCTTGGCTTCATACCTAGGGTCGGGAGTTGTGTGTTGTGTGGCATCCAGCGCAGCCGGGTCTACTTCTAATTGGGACATGGTTGTCCGAAGGTCTCTGAGCATCCCAGCACTCTTCGATATGCACACACCCCTCATATATGCCTTGAAGCCCTCCCACAGAACAGCCTCTGAGTCCACTGAGCCCGTATTAATATCAAAATAGGTTTCGATGGCTACATGTAGTTCCTCCCTAAAACATTCATCATCTAGTGCTCGTGATGGGAACCGCCACTGACGTTCGTAACCTTCAGGGCAGGGGACGTGCAGTCACAGCAGGACAGGGGAGTGGTCGGAATATGACCTGGGTAAGGTATGTATATCGTGGAACCAGCCAGAGAACTCGGGAGTGACCAGCCAGTAATCAAGTCTTGTCCAAGTGTAATTGGCGCCCGTGTAGTGTGTGTATGTGAAGTGGTTTGGGTCTCGTGTGCGCCCCAGATCTATCAAGGATAGGCGGTCACAAAGGGAATGTAGGGCTTTGCGTGCTTTAGGTTGTGGGTCAGGGGCAGTGGAGGTACTGTCGAGACGAGGTTCAAATGTGACATTTAAGTCCCCCCTATCAGCAGGGGAACGGGGCCCAACTGCAATAATTTTGTATACAAACCATGAAAGAAATCAGGGGAGTCGGTGTTGGGGCCATATATGCAACCTATCGCTATTTTGTAATAGTAGAGAGTGCCCACCACTATAACAAATCTACCTGAGTCGTCGTGCATGACCGAGTGACTCTTGAAGTGGAGTCACTTGTGAATTAAAATAGCAGTACCTCTGGCATAATTACTATAATTAGTGAAAAACAATTGGGGCCCCAAGCAGCGGCAAACCGGGAATTGTCCGTTAAGGGGAGGTGAGTCTCCTGTATCAGTGCTATATCCACAGTGTGTCGGTTTAAATAATGCAGTAGCTGCCGCCTCTTCCGGGTATTGTTTAAGTCTCCAACATTCCACGTGACCAGGGTGATAGTGGATGGGCCAGTTATGTGTCCGCTAATACGCCAATAGTTATAAAAAATCTAAGCTTCGTGCAATGCAACTTGAACAATTCCCATCCCACCACCCCCCACCCAGCCTTCCCACCCAGTCGGAAAGGCAATATCCAATTGCTCAGAACAACCCACAGCACCCAAAAACACATAACTGTTATACCAAGTATGTCTGGGAGTTGCATAATATACAATAATCACAGTGCAAAGGCGTACATCAAATAGGGGGGTGTACGCTAACCGATGTGTAGTAACCATGTACAAATAATTGCACTATATCAACAAATACTAATAAGGACAACTTATGGCGATAAGGACCAAAAGGATACCATTCAGCCGGGGCCAGATGTAGAAAATAGGTCTGCACTGGCTTCAGAGCCACTCAGCACGGGTGAGTGTAGATAAGGTAGCAAAGGCCCAAGGGTTTCAAGGCTTTGGACAACACTTGAATAAGTATGGTTAATAAGTGGATGGAGACACACTCGAAGCTCTGGACCTCTTGGGCTTCAGGTTAGGAAAGCGGTTTTGAGAAGTTGTAAGTGTGATCTCCACATGAAATTAATTCAGTTTTCCAGGATTAATATCCGTTTTTTCCAGCTCGTAATATGGAGGACAGAGACATTTCTGTTTGCAGCAAGATTTCTTTATTTTGATTCATACGACAAGGACAGCCGACACGTGTTTCGCCCCCTCTTGGCGATTTGCGCCGGGGCTTTCTCAAGGCTAAATAGGTTAAATCACGTAGGAAATTCTCGTTTCCAGATGTGTACAGTGTCCGAAATATAAAAATATAATTCTTCAGTAGTAAAACATTTCCTGAGTCAGGCTGCGCGGTGAGGAGGATATAGCGTCCTGAGAGCCTTTGTTATTGAGTTTACAGGAGTGGCAGAAGTTCTGTACCTCTGCCGGGCTCTCGAAGATGCAGGGACGACTATTAATGTCCACACGTAGTCTGGCGGGGTATAACATGCTGTATTTCAGTCCCAAGTTCCGGAGGGTCACCTTGACGCCCTGGAATTTCCTCCGGGCAACCTGCACCATAGTGGTAAAGTCAGGGTATAAGGACAATTTGGAACCCTGCCAGTTAAGCTCGCCCTTCTCTCTGGCTAAACGCAGTGCGGCGTCCCTGTCCTGGAAGTTCATTATCCTGGGGATGATGGCCCGAGGGGGCAGGCTGGGGTTAGGTCTAGGGCCAAGCGACCTGTTTGCGCGTTCCACCACGAATCCTGGGGTGAACGCCTCTTTGCCAAAGAGGTCCACCAGGATAGTCTCCACCAGATTGTCCATACGACCAGACCGTTCCACCACGAATCCTGGGGTGAACGCCTCTTTGCCAAAGAGGTCCACCAGGATAGTCTCCACCAGATTGTCCATACGACCAGACGCTGTAGATTCCGAAACGCCCACGAGGCGGATGTTGTTTCAGCGGCTCCTGGCTTCCAAGTCCTCATTCTTTATTGCCACTTCTTTTAATATCTTCTCCATTCTATCGACCCTTTTCAGGGACTGAGCCATGCCGTCTTCCAGATACGATGTCCGAGACTCCACTACGTCTAAGCGTCGGTCGTTTACTTGGACTTTGGAGCCTAGATCAGCGATATGTTTGTCTAGGGTGTCGAAGCAGACGGCCAGTGCTTTGAATCCCGCCCGCATTTCTAGAAGTAAAGGTCCCAGCTGCCCCGCATCCTCTGCGGATGTAGACTGCTGTTGGCCACCCGTCGCCATGGTGGCGGGAGGATCCTTGCTCGTGTCTGTTGACCTGTTAAAGGGAAGCTGACCCTGCTTTAAATCTCTGCGGCCCATGCCGCAACGGCCCACCGAGGGGTCTCGAAGAGTAGTCCCAAGCTGCGGCGAAGGGGTGCCCTAGAGGCGCAGACCGCGGCACTCACTCGGTTAGGGTCCGTGCAGTGGTGGCGTCAAAACTACTACACTCCTTCCTGCCAGTTTGTGTAACATTTCTCATAGAAATGCACTGGAGCGGTTACTTCATTAGGGCTCAAGGGCTGCGCCCCTCTGAAATTCCTACACAGTTACATAAAAATATATTAAATAGATATGATCATATCTTTATATAAATTGATGTATTTAATTCTGGGCTGTCTGTTTCAGGCTGCCTTCCCACCTCACTCTGAAGCAGGAGACAGAAGCCAGGCAGTAAATCAACTTTCTTACCAGTGATCCATGAAGCAGGACTTTCTGTTTTAGAGCCCTTTATTGCCATTGTGGTCTAGGGTTGTATACACTCTGTAGGACGGTGATGCAATAAGCATCACGGTTTCTGGGTGTGAGAGACTTTATCCCTGTGTGAGTTCAGACGTCCCTCATTCAAAGGCGTAGATCCAACCCCTTCGTCATATGTGAGAGAGGAGGTAAGCACATCTTATCCGGTGCCTTGTTCTCTGTAATGGTAAGTGTTTGCAAGCTAATGCTGTGTTCTGTATATTGTGCTAAACCCTCATCATGCTACCCTCTCCCACTGTGACACCCTACGCCCTAGCTGCATATCGCTTGCTCCTTTAGAAGTGGACCTGTGGCATTTGTTCCCACACGCAAAATGGATCCAAATAAGGAGCAGGGTTTGTTCTTGTTCCCTGGCGAAGTTGATCAAAATATCTGAGTCAAGCCCAAAGTGAGCAATATATATGCTTACTGATGAACATGTGCTTACAGTGGCCAGTTCTCTGATGTATGACATCAAAACTGTCCCTGTCTTCATGCACCTAAGTTAACCCTGATGCCAAAAATATGGATTGACTTGCAAACAATAAATCCTAAAAATGTCAAGGGAATGCATTTCAGCAATGTAGTTCCTCTCTCAATTCAAAAATACTTTATTGAGTAAAACCATAAAAGTTGCATAACACCATAAAACAATTTATAAAATACAGTTCATATCTTTAAAAGTGATAATAAATCCGTAGAGTACGATATGGTTAGAATATATGCATCTGACACATGAATGTGGAGGATAAACAGGGCACAAGCAAACATTATACAAGATACAAACACAGAAGGTAAAAAGTGACAAAGCATAAAGTGGCTGTCAATTCTCCATACAGATTCTAGATCACAAGGCAGACTTTAAAAAACCTACTACAAATGAAATACAGTCTGGTTTTAGCAATTGCAGGTAAAATAGAGCAGGGCTGACCTGAATAAAGTTCCGCTTCTTTAAAAGAGGAATTCAAAAATATCTACGAGGAACAGTGTAAAGTTACAAAAAAACACAAAGTGCAGCAAATCTTGTGGAGACATTCCGTCGCAGCCTCAGGGTGCTAGCACCAGTCCCCTGCAGCTCTCCTTTCGGACCGCTAAAAGCAAATAAAAATAATCCAAACAAAACCTGACCAAAAAAAACGCTCATGAGTTGATAGAGGCCACAAAAGATACTGTTCCATAAAGGGAATGGTTTTGAGCATCCCAAATCTG
>NW_028253343.1:0-42060 GCF_964263255.1 Lissotriton vulgaris
GAATGGTTAAAAGTGCATGAAAATGGCCAATTTACTCACTCTGAGTTCTCAAAAAGGGTTTCTTCACCCCGGGAAGTTAATTAAATACCATTTGGAGGCATTTAATGTTCGAGCAAAAACGGCTGATTTTCGACAAAAGAGATAACACCCCCCCATTACGTCATGCTTCAGAAATGTGGAAAATGGTCCGTTTTCAAATGTTTTATTTTTGAACGTCAGTTCACATTTGTAGGTGGATCATCAGTGTTAGAGCTAAAATTAGCATGTTTAAAGTGATTTTCATGCTTCCAGGGGCTCGGGAAGTTAATTAAATACCATTTGGAGGCATTTAATGTTCGAGCAAAAACGGCTGATTTTCGACAAAAGAGATAACACCCCCCCATTACGTCATGCTTCAGAAATGTGGAAAATGGTCCGTTTTCAAATGTTTTATTTTTGAACGTCAGTTCACATTTGTAGGTGGATCATCAGTGTTAGAGCTAAAATTAGCATGTTTAAAGTGATTTTCATGCTTCCAGGGGCTCGGGAAGTTAATTAAATACCATTTGGAGGCATTTAATGTTCGAGCAAAAACGGCTGATTTTCGACAAAAGAGATAACACCCCCCCATTACGTCATGCTTCAGAAATGTGGAAAATGGTCCGTTTTCAAATGTTTTATTTTTGAACGTCAGTTCACATTTGTAGGTGGATCATCAGTGTTAGAGCTAAAATTAGCATGTTTAAAGTGATTTTCATGCTTCCAGGGGCTCGGGAAGTTAATTAAATACCATTTGGAGGCATTTAATGTTCGAGCAAAAACGGCTGATTTTCGACAAAAGAGATAACACCCCCCCATTACGTCATGCTTCAGAAATGTGGAAAATGGTCCGTTTTCAAATGTTTTATTTTTGAACGTCAGTTCACATTTGTAGGTGGATCATCAGTGTTAGAGCTAAAATTAGCATGTTTAAAGTGATTTTCATGCTTCCAGGGGCTCGGGAAGTTAATTAAATACCATTTGGAGGCATTTAATGTTCGAGCAAAAACGGCTGATTTTCGACAAAAGAGATAACACCCCCCCATTACGTCATGCTTCAGAAATGTGGAAAATGGTCCGTTTTCAAATGTTTTATTTTTGAACGTCAGTTCACATTTGTAGGTGGATCATCAGTGTTAGAGCTAAAATTAGCATGTTTAAAGTGATTTTCATGCTTCCAGGGGCTCGGGAAGTTAATTAAATACCATTTGGAGGCATTTAATGTTCGAGCAAAAACGGCTGATTTTCGACAAAAGAGATAACACCCCCCCATTACGTCATGCTTCAGAAATGTGGAAAATGGTCCGTTTTCAAATGTTTTATTTTTGAACGTCAGTTCACATTTGTAGGTGGATCATCAGTGTTAGAGCTAAAATTAGCATGTTTAAAGTGATTTTCATGCTTCCAGGGGCCCAAAACACAAGATTTATGGAATGGTTAAAAGTGCATGAAAATGGCCAATTTACTCACTCTGAGTTCTCAAAAAGGGTTTCTTCACCCCGGGAAGTTAATTAAATACCATTTGGAGGCATTTAATGTTCGAGCAAAAACGGCTGATTTTCGACAAAAGAGATAACACCCCCCCATTACGTCATGCTTCAGAAATGTGGAAAATGGTCCGTTTTCAAATGTTTTATTTTTGAACGTCAGTTCACATTTGTAGGTGGATCATCAGTGTTAGAGCTAAAATTAGCATGTTTAAAGTGATTTTCATGCTTCCAGGGGCCCAAAACACAAGATTTATGGAATGGTTAAAAGTGCATGAAAATGGCCAATTTACTCACTCTGAGTTCTCAAAAAGGGTTTCTTCACCCGGGAAGTTAATTAAATACCATTTGGAGGCATTTAATGTTCGAGCAAAAACGGCTGATTTTCGACAAAAGAGATAACACCCCCCCATTACGTCATGCTTCAGAAATGTGGAAAATGGTCCGTTTTCAAATGTTTTATTTTTGAACGTCAGTTCACATTTGTAGGTGGATCATCAGTGTTAGAGCTAAAATTAGCATGTTTAAAGTGATTTTCATGCTTCCAGGGGCTCGGGAAGTTAATTAAATACCATTTGGAGGCATTTAATGTTCGAGCAAAAACGGCTGATTTTCGACAAAAGAGATAACACCCCCCATTACGTCATGCTTCAGAAATGTGGAAAATGGTCCGTTTTCAAATGTTTTCTTTTTGAACGTCAGTTCACATTTGTAGGTGGATCATCAGTGTTAGAGCTAAAATTAGCATGTTTAAAGTGATTTTCATGCTTCCAGGGGCCCAAAACACAAGATTTATGGAATGGTTAAAAGTGCAAGAAAATGGCAATTTACTCACTCTGAGTTCTCAAAAAGGGTTTCTTCACCCCGGGAAGTTAATTAAATACCATTTGGAGGCATTTAATGTTCGAGCAAAAACGGCTGATTTTCGACAAAAGAGATAACACCCCCCCATTACGTCATGCTTCAGAAATGTGGAAAATGGTCCGTTTTCAAATGTTTTTATTTTTGAACGTCAGTTCACATTTGTAGGTGGATCATCAGTGTTAGAGCTAAAATTAGCATGTTTAAAGTGATTTTCATGCTTCCAGGGGCTCGGGAAGTTAATTAAATACCATTTGGAGGCATTTAATGTTCGAGCAAAAACGGCTGATTTTCGACAAAAGAGATAACACCCCCCCATTACGTCATGCTTCAGAAATGTGGAAAATGGTCCGTTTTCAAATGTTTTATTTTTGAACGTCAGTTCACATTTGTAGGTGGATCATCAGTGTTAGAGCTAAAATTAGCATGTTTAAAGTGATTTTCATGCTTCCAGGGGCTCGGGAAGTTAATTAAATACCATTTGGAGGCATTTAATGTTCGAGCAAAAACGGCTGATTTTCGACAAAAGAGATAACACCCCCCCATTACGTCATGCTTCAGAAATGTGGAAAATGGTCCGTTTTCAAATGTTTTATTTTTGAACGTCAGTTCACATTTGTAGGTGGATCATCAGTGTTAGAGCTAAAATTAGCATGTTTAAAGTGATTTTCATGCTTCCAGGGGCTCGGGAAGTTAATTAAATACCATTTGGAGGCATTTAATGTTCGAGCAAAAACGGCTGATTTTCGACAAAAGAGATAACACCCCCCCATTACGTCATGCTTCAGAAATGTGGAAAATGGTCCGTTTTCAAATGTTTTATTTTTGAACGTCAGTTCACATTTGTAGGTGGATCATCAGTGTTAGAGCTAAAATTAGCATGTTTAAAGTGATTTTCATGCTTCCAGGGGCCCAAAACACAAGATTTATGGAATGGTTAAAAGTGCATGAAAATGGCCAATTTACTCACTCTGAGTTCTCAAAAAGGGTTTCTTCACCCCGGGAAGTTAATTAAATACCATTTGGAGGCATTTAATGTTCGAGCAAAAACGGCTGATTTTCGACAAAAGAGATAACACCCCCCCATTACGTCATGCTTCAGAAATGTGGAAAATGGTCCGTTTTCAAATGTTTTATTTTTGAACGTCAGTTCACATTTGTAGGTGGATCATCAGTGTTAGAGCTAAAATTAGCATGTTTAAAGTGATTTTCATGCTTCCAGGGGCTCGGGAAGTTAATTAAATACCATTTGGAGGCATTTAATGTTCGAGCAAAAACGTCTGATTTTCGACAAAAGAGATAACACCCCCCCATTACGTCATGCTTCAGAAATGTGGAAAATGGTCCGTTTTCAAATGTTTTATTTTTGAACGTCAGTTCACATTTGTAGGTGGATCATCAGTGTTAGAGCTAAAATTAGCATGTTTAAAGTGATTTTCATGCTTCCAGGGGCTCGGGAAGTTAATTAAATACCATTTGGAGGCATTTAATGTTCGAGCAAAAACGGCTGATTTTCGACAAAAGAGATAACACCCCCCCATTACGTCATGCTTCAGAAATGTGGAAAATGGTCCGTTTTCAAATGTTTTATTTTTGAACGTCAGTTCACATTTGTAGGTGGATCATCAGTGTTAGAGCTAAAATTAGCATGTTTAAAGTGATTTTCATGCTTCCAGGGGCCCAAAACACAAGATTTATGGAATGGTTAAAAGTGCATGAAAATGGCCAATTTACTCACTCTGAGTTCTCAAAAAGGGTTTCTTCACCCCGGGAAGTTAATTAAATACCATTTGGAGGCATTTAATGTTCGAGCAAAAACGGCTGATTTTCGACAAAAGAGATAACACCCCCCCATTACGTCATGCTTCAGAAATGTGGAAAATGGTCCGTTTTCAAATGTTTTATTTTTGAACGTCAGTTCACATTTGTAGGTGGATCATCAGTGTTAGAGCTAAAATTAGCATGTTTAAAGTGATTTTCATGCTTCCAGGGGCCCAAAACACAAGATTTATGGAATGGTTAAAAGTGCATGAAAATGGCCAATTTACTCACTCTGAGTTCTCAAAAAGGGTTTCTTCACCCCGGGAAGTTAATTAAATACCATTTGGAGGCATTTAATGTTCGAGCAAAAACGGCTGATTTTCGACAAAAGAGATAACACCCCCCCATTACGTCATGCTTCAGAAATGTGGAAAATGGTCCGTTTTCAAATGTTTTATTTTTGAACGTCAGTTCACATTTGTAGGTGGATCATCAGTGTTAGAGCTAAAATTAGCATGTTTAAAGTGATTTTCATGCTTCCAGGGGCTCGGGAAGTTAATTAAATACCATTTGGAGGCATTTAATGTTCGAGCAAAAACGGCTGATTTTCGACAAAAGAGATAACACCCCCCCATTACGTCATGCTTCAGAAATGTGGAAAATGGTCCGTTTTCAAATGTTTTATTTTTGAACGTCAGTTCACATTTGTAGGTGGATCATCAGTGTTAGAGCTAAAATTAGCATGTTTAAAGTGATTTTCATGCTTCCAGGGGCCCAAAACACAAGATTTATGGAATGGTTAAAAGTGCATGAAAATGGCCAATTTACTCACTCTGAGTTCTCAAAAAGGGTTTCTTCACCCCGGGAAGTTAATTAAATACCATTTGGAGGCATTTAATGTTCGAGCAAAAACGGCTGATTTTCGACAAAAGAGATAACACCCCCCCATTACGTCATGCTTCAGAAATGTGGAAAATGGTCCGTTTTCAAATGTTTTATTTTTGAACGTCAGTTCACATTTGTAGGTGGATCATCAGTGTTAGAGCTAAAATTAGCATGTTTAAAGTGATTTTCATGCTTCCAGGGGCTCGGGAAGTTAATTAAATACCATTTGGAGGCATTTAATGTTCGAGCAAAAACGTCTGATTTTCGACAAAAGAGATAACACCCCCCCATTACGTCATGCTTCAGAAATGTGGAAAATGGTCCGGTATCAAATGTTTTATTTTTGAACGTCAGTTCACATTTGTAGGTGGATCATCAGTGTTAGAGCTAAAATTAGCATGTTTAAAGTGATTTTCATGCTTCCAGGGGCTCGGGAAGTTAATTAAATACCATTTGGAGGCATTTAATGTTCGAGCAAAAACGGCTGATTTTCGACAAAAGAGATAACACCCCCCCATTACGTCATGCTTCAGAAATGTGGAAAATGGTCCGTTTTCAAATGTTTTATTTTTGAACGTCAGTTCACATTTGTAGGTGGATCATCAGTGTTAGAGCTAAAATTAGCATGTTTAAAGTGATTTTCATGCTTCCAGGGGCCCAAAACACAAGATTTATGGAATGGTTAAAAGTGCATGAAAATGGCCAATTTACTCACTCTGAGTTCTCAAAAAGGGTTTCTTCACCCCGGGAAGTTAATTAAATACCATTTGGAGGCATTTAATGTTCGAGCAAAAACGGCTGATTTTCGACAAAAGAGATAACACCCCCCCATTACGTCATGCTTCAGAAATGTGGAAAATGGTCCGTTTTCAAATGTTTTATTTTTGAACGTCAGTTCACATTTGTAGGTGGATCATCAGTGTTAGAGCTAAAATTAGCATGTTTAAAGTGATTTTCATGCTTCCAGGGGCCCAAAACACAAGATTTATGGAATGGTTAAAAGTGCATGAAAATGGCCAATTTACTCACTCTGAGTTCTCAAAAAGGGTTTCTTCACCCCGGGAAGTTAATTAAATACCATTTGGAGGCATTTAATGTTCGAGCAAAAACGGCTCATTTTCGACAAAAGAGATAACACCCCCCCATTACGTCATGCTTCAGAAATGTGGAAAATGGTCCGTTTTCAAATGTTTTATTTTTGAACGTCAGTTCACATTTGTAGGTGGATCATCAGTGTTAGAGCTAAAATTAGCATGTTTAAAGTGATTTTCATGCTTCCAGGGGCCCAAAACACAAGATTTATGGAATGGTTAAAAGTGCATGAAAATGGCCAATTTACTCACTCTGAGTTCTCAAAAAGGGTTTCTTCACCCCGGGAAGTTAATTAAATACCATTTGGAGGCATTTAATGTTCGAGCAAAAACGGCTGATTTTCGACAAAAGAGATAACACCCCCCCATTACGTCATGCTTCAGAAATGTGGAAAATGGTCCGTTTTCAAATGTTTTATTTTTGAACGTCAGTTCACATTTGTAGGTGGATCATCAGTGTTAGAGCTAAAATTAGCATGTTTAAAGTGATTTTCATGCTTCCAGGGGCCCAAAACACAAGATTTATGGAATGGTTAAAAGTGCATGAAAATGGCCAATTTACTCACTCTGAGTTCTCAAAAAGGGTTTCTTCACCCCGGGAAGTTAATTAAATACCATTTGGAGGCATTTAATGTTCGAGCAAAAACGGCTGATTTTCGACAAAAGAGATAACACCCCCCCATTACGTCATGCTTCAGAAATGTGGAAAATGGTCCGTTTTCAAATGTTTTATTTTTGAACGTCAGTTCACATTTGTAGGTGGATCATCAGTGTTAGAGCTAAAATTAGCATGTTTAAAGTGATTTTCATGCTTCCAGGGGCTCGGGAAGTTAATTAAATACCATTTGGAGGCATTTAATGTTCGAGCAAAAACGGCTGATTTTCGACAAAAGAGATAACACCCCCCCATTACGTCATGCTTCAGAAATGTGGAAAATGGTCCGTTTTCAAATGTTTTATTTTTGAACGTCAGTTCACATTTGTAGGTGGATCATCAGTGTTAGAGCTAAAATTAGCATGTTTAAAGTGATTTTCATGCTTCCAGGGGCCCAAAACACAAGATTTATGGAATGGTTAAAAGTGCATGAAAATGGCCAATTTACTCACTCTGAGTTCTCAAAAAGGGTTTCTTCACCCCGGGAAGTTAATTAAATACCATTTGGAGGCATTTAATGTTCGAGCAAAAACGGCTGATTTTCGACAAAAGAGATAACACCCCCCCATTACGTCATGCTTCAGAAATGTGGAAAATGGTCCGTTTTCAAATGTTTTATTTTTGAACGTCAGTTCACATTTGTAGGTGGATCATCAGTGTTAGAGCTAAAATTAGCATGTTTAAAGTGATTTTCATGCTTCCAGGGGCTCGGGAAGTTAATTAAATACCATTTGGAGGCATTTAATGTTCGAGCAAAAACGGCTGATTTTCGACAAAAGAGATAACACCCCCCCATTACGTCATGCTTCAGAAATGTGGAAAATGGTCCGTTTTCAAATGTTTTATTTTTGAACGTCAGTTCACATTTGTAGGTGGATCATCAGTGTTAGAGCTAAAATTAGCATGTTTAAAGTGATTTTCATGCTTCCAGGGGCTCGGGAAGTTAATTAAATACCATTTGGAGGCATTTAATGTTCGAGCAAAAACGGCTGATTTTCGACAAAAGAGATAACACCCCCCCATTACGTCATGCTTCAGAAATGTGGAAAATGGTCCGTTTTCAAATGTTTTATTTTTGAACGTCAGTTCACATTTGTAGGTGGATCATCAGTGTTAGAGCTAAAATTAGCATGTTTAAAGTGATTTTCATGCTTCCAGGGGCCCAAAACACAAGATTTATGGAATGGTTAAAAGTGCATGAAAATGGCCAATTTACTCACTCTGAGTTCTCAAAAAGGGTTTCTTCACCCCGGGAAGTTAATTAAATACCATTTGGAGGCATTTAATGTTCGAGCAAAAACGGCTGATTTTCGACAAAAGAGATAACACCCCCCCATTACGTCATGCTTCAGAAATGTGGAAAATGGTCCGTTTTCAAATGTTTTATTTTTGAACGTCAGTTCACATTTGTAGGTGGATCATCAGTGTTAGAGCTAAAATTAGCATGTTTAAAGTGATTTTCATGCTTCCAGGGGCCCAAAACACAAGATTTATGGAATGGTTAAAAGTGCATGAAAATGGCCAATTTACTCACTCTGAGTTCTCAAAAAGGGTTTCTTCACCCCGGGAAGTTAATTAAATACCATTTGGAGGCATTTAATGTTCGAGCAAAAACGGCTGATTTTCGACAAAAGAGATAACACCCCCCCATTACGTCATGCTTCAGAAATGTGGAAAATGGTCCGTTTTCAAATGTTTTATTTTTGAACGTCAGTTCACATTTGTAGGTGGATCATCAGTGTTAGAGCTAAAATTAGCATGTTTAAAGTGATTTTCATGCTTCCAGGGGCCCAAAACACAAGATTTATGGAATGGTTAAAAGTGCATGAAAATGGCCAATTTACTCACTCTGAGTTCTCAAAAAGGGTTTCTTCACCCCGGGAAGTTAATTAAATACCATTTGGAGGCATTTAATGTTCGAGCAAAAACGGCTGATTTTCGACAAAAGAGATAACACCCCCCCATTACGTCATGCTTCAGAAATGTGGAAAATGGTCCGTTTTCAAATGTTTTATTTTTGAACGTCAGTTCACATTTGTAGGTGGATCATCAGTGTTAGAGCTAAAATTAGCATGTTTAAAGTGATTTTCATGCTTCCAGGGGCCCAAAACACAAGATTTATGGAATGGTTAAAAGTGCATGAAAATGGCCAATTTACTCACTCTGAGTTCTCAAAAAGGGTTTCTTCACCCCGGGAAGTTAATTAAATACCATTTGGAGGCATTTAATGTTCGAGGAAAAACGGCTGATTTTCGACAAAAGAGATAACACCCCCCCATTACGTCATGCTTCAGAAATGTGGAAAATGGTCCGTTTTCAAATGTTTTATTTTTGAACGTCAGTTCACATTTGTAGGTGGATCATCAGTGTTAGAGCTAAAATTAGCATGTTTAAAGTGATTTTCATGCTTCCAGGGGCTCGGGAAGTTAATTAAATACCATTTGGAGGCATTTAATGTTCGAGCAAAAACGGCTGATTTTCGACAAAAGAGATAACACCCCCCCATTACGTCATGCTTCAGAAATGTGGAAAATGGTCCGTTTTCAAATGTTTTATTTTTGAACGTCAGTTCACATTTGTAGGTGGATCATCAGTGTTAGAGCTAAAATTAGCATGTTTAAAGTGATTTTCATGCTTCCAGGGGCTCGGGAAGTTAATTAAATACCATTTGGAGGCATTTAATGTTCGAGCAAAAACGGCTGATTTTCGACAAAAGAGATAACACCCCCCCATTACGTCATGCTTCAGAAATGTGGAAAATGGTCCGTTTTCAAATGTTTTATTTTTGAACGTCAGTTCACATTTGTAGGTGGATCATCAGTGTTAGAGCTAAAATTAGCATGTTTAAAGTGATTTTCATGCTTCCAGGGGCTCGGGAAGTTAATTAAATACCATTTGGAGGCATTTAATGTTCGAGCAAAAACGGCTGATTTTCGACAAAAGAGATAACACCCCCCCATTACGTCATGCTTCAGAAATGTGGAAAATGGTCCGTTTTCAAATGTTTTATTTTTGAACGTCAGTTCACATTTGTAGGTGGATCATCAGTGTTAGAGCTAAAATTAGCATGTTTAAAGTGATTTTCATGCTTCCAGGGGCTCGGGAAGTTAATTAAATACCATTTGGAGGCATTTAATGTTCGAGCAAAAACGGCTGATTTTCGACAAAAGAGATAACACCCCCCCATTACGTCATGCTTCAGAAATGTGGAAAATGGTCCGTTTTCAAATGTTTTATTTTTGAACGTCAGTTCACATTTGTAGGTGGATCATCAGTGTTAGAGCTAAAATTAGCATGTTTAAAGTGATTTTCATGCTTCCAGGGGCTCGGGAAGTTAATTAAATACCATTTGGAGGCATTTAATGTTCGAGCAAAAACGGCTGATTTTCGACAAAAGAGATAACACCCCCCCATTACGTCATGCTTCAGAAATGTGGAAAATGGTCCGTTTTCAAATGTTTTATTTTTGAACGTCAGTTCACATTTGTAGGTGGATCATCAGTGTTAGAGCTAAAATTAGCATGTTTAAAGTGATTTTCATGCTTCCAGGGGCCCAAAACACAAGATTTATGGAATGGTTAAAAGTGCATGAAAATGGCCAATTTACTCACTCTGAGTTCTCAAAAAGGGTTTCTTCACCCCGGGAAGTTAATTAAATACCATTTGGAGGCATTTAATGTTCGAGCAAAAACGGCTGATTTTCGACAAAAGAGATAACACCCCCCCATTACGTCATGCTTCAGAAATGTGGAAAATGGTCCGTTTTCAAATGTTTTATTTTTGAACGTCAGTTCACATTTGTAGGTGGATCATCAGTGTTAGAGCTAAAATTAGCATGTTTAAAGTGATTTTCATGCTTCCAGGGGCCCAAAACACAAGATTTATGGAATGGTTAAAAGTGCATGAAAATGGCCAATTTACTCACTCTGAGTTCTCAAAAAGGGTTTCTTCACCCCGGGAAGTTAATTAAATACCATTTGGAGGCATTTAATGTTCGAGCAAAAACGGCTGATTTTCGACAAAAGAGATAACACCCCCCCATTACGTCATGCTTCAGAAATGTGGAAAATGGTCCGTTTTCAAATGTTTTATTTTTGAACGTCAGTTCACATTTGTAGGTGGATCATCAGTGTTAGAGCTAAAATTAGCATGTTTAAAGTGATTTTCATGCTTCCAGGGGCTCGGGAAGTTAATTAAATACCATTTGGAGGCATTTAATGTTCGAGCAAAAACGGCTGATTTTCGACAAAAGAGATAACACCCCCCCATTACGTCATGCTTCAGAAATGTGGAAAATGGTCAGTTTTCAAATGTTTTATTTTTGAACGTCAGTTCACATTTGTAGGTGGATCATCAGTGTTAGAGCTAAAATTAGCATGTTTAAAGTGATTTTCATGCTTCCAGGGGCTCGGGAAGTTAATTAAATACCATTTGGAGGCATTTAATGTTCGAGCAAAAACGGCTGATTTTCGACAAAAGAGATAACACCCCCCCATTACGTCATGCTTCAGAAATGTGGAAAATGGTCCGTTTTCAAATGTTTTATTTTTGAACGTCAGTTCACATTTGTAGGTGGATCATCAGTGTTAGAGCTAAAATTAGCATGTTTAAAGTGATTTTCATGCTTCCAGGGGCTCGGGAAGTTAATTAAATACCATTTGGAGGCATTTAATGTTCGAGCAAAAACGGCTGATTTTCGACAAAAGAGATAACACCCCCCCATTACGTCATGCTTCAGAAATGTGGAAAATGGTCCGTTTTCAAATGTTTTATTTTTGAACGTCAGTTCACATTTGTAGGTGGATCATCAGTGTTAGAGCTAAAATTAGCATGTTTAAAGTGATTTTCATGCTTCCAGGGGCCCAAAACACAAGATTTATGGAATGGTTAAAGTGCATGAAAATGGCCAATTTACTCACTCTGAGTTCTCAAAAAGGGTTTCTTCACCCCGGGAAGTTAATTAAATACCATTTGGAGGCATTTAATGTTCGAGCAAAAACGGCTGATTTTTGACAAAAGAGATAACACCCCCCCATTACGTCATGCTTCAGAAATGTGGAAAATGGTCCGTTTTCAAATGTTTTATTTTTGAACGTCAGTTCACATTTGTAGGTGGATCATCAGTGTTAGAGCTAAAATTAGCGTGTTTAAAGTGATTTTCATGCTTCCAGGGGCTCGGGAAGTTAATTAAATACCATTTGGAGGCATTTAATGTTCGAGCAAAAACGGCTGATTTTCGACAAAAGAGATAACACCCCCCCATTACGTCATGCTTCAGAAATGTGGAAAATGGTCCGTTTTCAAATGTTTTATTTTTGAACGTCAGTTCACATTTGTAGGTGGATCATCAGTGTTAGAGCTAAAATTAGCATGTTGAAAGTGATTTTCATGCTTCCAGGGGCTCGGGAAGTTAATTAAATACCATTTGGAGGCATTTAATGTTCGAGCAAAAACGGCTGATTTTCGACAAAAGAGATAACACCCCCCCATTACGTCATGCTTCAGAAATGTGGAAAATGGTCCGTTTTCAAATGTTTTATTTTTGAACGTCAGTTCACATTTGTAGGTGGATCATCAGTGTTAGAGCTAAAATTAGCATGTTTAAAGTGATTTTCATGCTTCCAGGGGCCCAAAACACAAGATTTATGGAATGGTTAAAAGTGCATGAAAATGGCCAATTTACTCACTCTGAGTTCTCAAAAAGGGTTTCTTCACCCCGGGAAGTTAATTAAATACCATTTGGAGGCATTTAATGTTCGAGCAAAAACGGCTGATTTTCGACAAAAGAGATAACACCCCCCCATTACGTCATGCTTCAGAAATGTGGAAAATGGTCCGTTTTCAAATGTTTTATTTTTGAACGTCAGTTCACATTTGTAGGTGGATCATCAGTGTTAGAGCTAAAATTAGCATGTTTAAAGTGATTTTCATGCTTCCAGGGGCCCAAAACACAAGATTTATGGAATGGTTAAAAGTGCATGAAAATGGCCAATTTACTCACTCTGAGTTCTCAAAAAGGGTTTCTTCACCCCGGGAAGTTAATTAAATACCATTTGGAGGCATTTAATGTTCGAGCAAAAACGGCTGATTTTCGACAAAAGAGATAACACCCCCCCATTACGTCATGCTTCAGAAATGTGGAAAATGGTCCGTTTTCAAATGTTTTATTTTTGAACGTCAGTTCACATTTGTAGGTGGATCATCAGTGTTAGAGCTAAAATTAGCATGTTTAAAGTGATTTTCATGCTTCCAGGGGCTCGGGAAGTTAATTAAATACCATTTGGAGGCATTTAATGTTCGAGCAAAAACGGCTGATTTTCGACAAAAGAGATAACACCCCCCCATTACGTCATGCTTCAGAAATGTGGAAAATGGTCCGTTTTCAAATGTTTTATTTTTGAACGTCAGTTCACATTTGTAGGTGGATCATCAGTGTTAGAGCTAAAATTAGCATGTTTAAAGTGATTTTCATGCTTCCAGGGGCCCAAAACACAAGATTTATGGAATGGTTAAAAGTGCATGAAAATGGCCAATTTACTCACTCTGAGTTCTCAAAAAGGGTTTCTTCACCCCGGGAAGTTAATTAAATACCATTTGGAGGCATTTAATGTTCGAGCAAAAACGGCTGATTTTCGACAAAAGAGATAACACCCCCCCATTACGTCATGCTTCAGAAATGTGGAAAATGGTCCGTTTTCAAATGTTTTATTTTTGAACGTCAGTTCACATTTGTAGGTGGATCATCAGTGTTAGAGCTAAAATTAGCATGTTTAAAGTGATTTTCATGCTTCCAGGGGCTCGGGAAGTTAATTAAATACCATTTGGAGGCATTTAATGTTCGAGCAAAAACGGCTGATTTTCGACAAAAGAGATAACACCCCCCCATTACGTCATGCTTCAGAAATGTGGAAAATGGTCCGTTTTCAAATGTTTTATTTTTGAACGTCAGTTCACATTTGTAGGTGGATCATCAGTGTTAGAGCTAAAATTAGCATGTTTAAAGTGATTTTCATGCTTCCAGGGGCTCGGAAGTTAATTAAATACCATTTGGAGGCATTTAATGTTCGAGCAAAAACGGCTGATTTTCGACAAAAGAGATAACACCCCCCCATTACGTCATGCTTCAGAAATGTGGAAAATGGTCCGTTTTCAAATGTTTTATTTTTGAACGTCAGTTCACATTTGTAGGTGGATCATCAGTGTTAGAGCTAAAATTAGCATGTTTAAAGTGATTTTCATGCTTCCAGGGGCCCAAAACACAAGATTTATGGAATGGTTAAAAGTGCATGAAAATGGCCAATTTACTCACTCTGAGTTCTCAAAAAGGGTTTCTTCACCCCGGGAAGTTAATTAAATACCATTTGGAGGCATTTAATGTTCGAGCAAAAACGGCTGATTTTCGACAAAAGAGATAACACCCCCCCATTACGTCATGCTTCAGAAATGTGGAAAATGGTCCGTTTTCAAATGTTTTATTTTTGAACGTCAGTTCACATTTGTAGGTGGATCATCAGTGTTAGAGCTAAAATTAGCATGTTTAAAGTGATTTTCATGCTTCCAGGGGCTCGGGAAGTTAATTAAATACCATTTGGAGGCATTTAATGTTCGAGCAAAAACGGCTGATTTTCGACAAAAGAGATAACACCCCCCCATTACGTCATGCTTCAGAAATGTGGAAAATGGTCCGTTTTCAAATGTTTTATTTTTGAACGTCAGTTCACATTTGTAGGTGGATCATCAGTGTTAGAGCTAAAATTAGCATGTTTAAAGTGATTTTCATGCTTCCAGGGGCCCAAAACACAAGATTTATGGAATGGTTAAAAGTGCATGAAAATGGCCAATTTACTCACTCTGAGTTCTCAAAAAGGGTTTCTTCACCCCGGGAAGTTAATTAAATACCATTTGGAGGCATTTAATGTTCGAGCAAAAACGGCAGATTTTCGACAAAACAGATAACACCCCCCCATTACGTCATGCTTCAGAAATGTGGAAAATGGTCCGTTTTCAAATGTTTTATTTTTGAACGTCAGTTCACATTTGTAGGTGGATCATCAGTGTTAGAGCTAAAATTAGCATGTTTAAAGTGATTTTCATGCTTCCAGGGGCTCGGGAAGTTAATTAAATACCATTTGGAGGCATTTAATGTTCGAGCAAAAACGGCTGATTTTCGACAAAAGAGATAACACCCCCCCATTACGTCATGCTTCAGAAATGTGGAAAATGGTCCGTTTTCAAATGTTTTATTTTTGAACGTCAGTTCACATTTGTAGGTGGATCATCAGTGTTAGAGCTAAAATTAGCATGTTTAAAGTGATTTTCATGCTTCCAGGGGCCCAAAACACAAGATTTATGGAATGGTTAAAAGTGCATGAAAATGGCCAATTTACTCACTCTGAGTTCTCAAAAAGGGTTTCTTCACCCCGGGAAGTTAATTAAATACCATTTGGAGGCATTTAATGTTCGAGCAAAAACGGCTGATTTTCGACAAAAGAGATAACACCCCCCCATTACGTCATGCTTCAGAAATGTGGAAAATGGTCCGTTTTCAAATGTTTTATTTTTGAACGTCAGTTCACATTTGTAGGTGGATCATCAGTGTTAGAGCTAAAATTAGCATGTTTAAAGTGATTTTCATGCTTCCAGGGGCTCGGGAAGTTAATTAAATACCATTTGGAGGCATTTAATGTTCGAGCAAAAACGGCTGATTTTCGACAAAAGAGATAACACCCCCCCATTACGTCATGCTTCAGAAATGTGGAAAATGGTCCGTTTTCAAATGTTTTATTTTTGAACGTCAGTTCACATTTGTAGGTGGATCATCAGTGTTAGAGCTAAAATTAGCATGTTTAAAGTGATTTTCATGCTTCCAGGGGCTCGGGAAGTTAATTAAATACCATTTGGAGGCATTTAATGTTCGAGCAAAAACGGCTGATTTTCGACAAAAGAGATAACACCCCCCCATTACGTCATGCTTCAGAAATGTGGAAAATGGTCCGTTTTCAAATGTTTTATTTTTGAACGTCAGTTCACATTTGTAGGTAGATCATCAGTGTTAGAGCTAAAATTAGCATGTTTAAAGTGATTTTCATGCTTCCAGGGGCCCAAAACACAAGATTTATGGAATGGTTAAAAGTGCATGAAAATGGCCAATTTACTCACTCTGAGTTCTCAAAAAGGGTTTCTTCACCCCGGGAAGTTAATTAAATACCATTTGGAGGCATTTAATGTTCGAGCAAAAACGGCTGATTTTCGACAAAAGAGATAACACCCCCCCATTACGTCATGCTTCAGAAATGTGGAAAATGGTCCGTTTTCAAATGTTTTATTTTTGAACGTCAGTTCACATTTGTAGGTGGATCATCAGTGTTAGAGCTAAAATTAGCATGTTTAAAGTGATTTTCATGCTTCCAGGGGCTCGGGAAGTTAATTAAATACCATTTGGAGGCATTTAATGTTCGAGCAAAAACGGCTGATTTTCGACAAAAGAGATAACACCCCCCCATTACGTCATGCTTCAGAAATGTGGAAAATGGTCCGTTTTCAAATGTTTTATTTTTGAACGTCAGTTCACATTTGTAGGTGGATCATCAGTGTTAGAGCTAAAATTAGCATGTTTAAAGTGATTTTCATGCTTCCAGGGGCTCGGGAAGTTAATTAAATACCATTTGGAGGCATTTAATGTTCGAGCAAAAACGGCTGATTTTCGACAAAAGAGATAACACCCCCCCATTACGTCATGCTTCAGAAATGTGGAAAATGGTCCGTTTTCAAATGTTTTATTTTTGAACGTCAGTTCACATTTGTAGGTGGATCATCAGTGTTAGAGCTAAAATTAGCATGTTTAAAGTGATTTTCATGCTTCCAGGGGCCCAAAACACAAGATTTATGGAATGGTTAAAAGTGCATGAAAATGGCCAATTTACTCACTCTGAGTTCTCAAAAAGGGTTTCTTCACCCCGGGAATTTAATTAAATACCATTTGGAGGCATTTAATGTTCGAGCAAAAACGGCTGATTTTCGACAAAAGAGATAACACCCCCCCATTACGTCATGCTTCAGAAATGTGGAAAATGGTCCGTTTTCAAATGTTTTATTTTTGAACGTCAGTTCACATTTGTAGGTGGATCATCAGTGTTAGAGCTAAAATTAGCATGTTTAAAGTGATTTTCATGCTTCCAGGGGCCCAAAACACAAGATTTATGGAATGGTTAAAAGTGCATGAAAATGGCCAATTTACTCACTCTGAGTTCTCAAAAAGGGTTTCTTCACCCCGGGAAGTTAATTAAATACCATTTGGAGGCATTTAATGTTCGAGCAAAAACGGCTGATTTTCGACAAAAGAGATAACACCCCCCCATTACGTCATGCTTCAGAAATGTGGAAAATGGTCCGTTTTCAAATGTTTTATTTTTGAACGTCAGTTCACATTTGTAGGTGGATCATCAGTGTTAGAGCTAAAATTAGCATGTTTAAAGTGATTTTCATGCTTCCAGGGGCTCGGGAAGTTAATTAAATACCATTTGGAGGCATTTAATGTTCGAGCAAAAACGGCTGATTTTCGACAAAAGAGATAACACCCCCCCATTACGTCATGCTTCAGAAATGTGGAAAATGGTCCGTTTTCAAATGTTTTATTTTTGAACGTCAGTTCACATTTGTAGGTGGATCATCAGTGTTAGAGCTAAAATTAGCATGTTTAAAGTGATTTTCATGCTTCCAGGGGCCCAAAACACAAGATTTATGGAATGGTTAAAAGTGCATGAAAATGGCCAATTTACTCACTCTGAGTTCTCAAAAAGGGTTTCTTCACCCCGGGAAGTTAATTAAATACCATTTGGAGGCATTTAATGTTCGAGCAAAAACGGCTGATTTTCGACAAAAGAGATAACACCCCCCCATTACGTCATGCTTCAGAAATGTGGAAAATGGTCCGTTTTCAAATGTTTTATTTTTGAACGTCAGTTCACATTTGTAGGTGGATCATCAGTGTTAGAGCTAAAATTAGCATGTTTAAAGTGATTTTCATGCTTCCAGGGGCTCGGGAAGTTAATTAAATACCATTTGGAGGCATTTAATGTTCGAGCAAAAACGGCTGATTTTCGACAAAAGAGATAACACCCCCCCATTACGTCATGCTTCAGAAATGTGGAAAATGGTCCGTTTTCAAATGTTTTATTTTTGAACGTCAGTTCACATTTGTAGGTGGATCATCAGTGTTAGAGCTAAAATTAGCATGTTTAAAGTGATTTTCATGCTTCCAGGGGCTCGGAAGTTAATTAAATACCATTTGGAGGCATTTAATGTTCGAGCAAAAACGGCTGATTTTCGACAAAAGAGATAACACCCCCCCATTACGTCATGCTTCAGAAATGTGGAAAATGGTCCGTTTTCAAATGTTTTATTTTTGAACGTCAGTTCACATTTGTAGGTGGATCATCAGTGTTAGAGCTAAAATTAGCATGTTTAAAGTGATTTTCATGCTTCCAGGGGCCCAAAACACAAGATTTATGGAATGGTTAAAAGTGCATGAAAATGGCCAATTTACTCACTCTGAGTTCTCAAAAAGGGTTTCTTCACCCCGGGAAGTTAATTAAATACCATTTGGAGGCATTTAATGTTCGAGCAAAAACGGCTGATTTTCGACAAAAGAGATAACACCCCCCCATTACGTCATGCTTCAGAAATGTGGAAAATGGTCCGTTTTCAAATGTTTTATTTTTGAACGTCAGTTCACATTTGTAGGTGGATCATCAGTGTTAGAGCTAAAATTAGCATGTTTAAAGTGATTTTCATGCTTCCAGGGGCTCGGGAAGTTAATTAAATACCATTTGGAGGCATTTAATGTTCGAGCAAAAACGGCTGATTTTCGACAAAAGAGATAACACCCCCCCATTACGTCATGCTTCAGAAATGTGGAAAATGGTCCGTTTTCAAATGTTTTATTTTTGAACGTCAGTTCACATTTGTAGGTGGATCATCAGTGTTAGAGCTAAAATTAGCATGTTTAAAGTGATTTTCATGCTTCCAGGGGCCCAAAACACAAGATTTATGGAATGGTTAAAAGTGCATGAAAATGGCCAATTTACTCACTCTGAGTTCTCAAAAAGGGTTTCTTCACCCCGGGAAGTTAATTAAATACCATTTGGAGGCATTTAATGTTCGAGCAAAAACGGCAGATTTTCGACAAAACAGATAACACCCCCCCATTACGTCATGCTTCAGAAATGTGGAAAATGGTCCGTTTTCAAATGTTTTATTTTTGAACGTCAGTTCACATTTGTAGGTGGATCATCAGTGTTAGAGCTAAAATTAGCATGTTTAAAGTGATTTTCATGCTTCCAGGGGCTCGGGAAGTTAATTAAATACCATTTGGAGGCATTTAATGTTCGAGCAAAAACGGCTGATTTTCGACAAAAGAGATAACACCCCCCCATTACGTCATGCTTCAGAAATGTGGAAAATGGTCCGTTTTCAAATGTTTTATTTTTGAACGTCAGTTCACATTTGTAGGTGGATCATCAGTGTTAGAGCTAAAATTAGCATGTTTAAAGTGATTTTCATGCTTCCAGGGGCCCAAAACACAAGATTTATGGAATGGTTAAAAGTGCATGAAAATGGCCAATTTACTCACTCTGAGTTCTCAAAAAGGGTTTCTTGACCCCGGGAAGTTAATTAAATACCATTTGGAGGCATTTAATGTTCGAGCAAAAACGGCTGATTTTCGACAAAAGAGATAACACCCCCCCATTACGTCATGCTTCAGAAATGTGGAAAATGGTCCGTTTTCAAATGTTTTATTTTTGAACGTCAGTTCACATTTGTAGGTGGATCATCAGTGTTAGAGCTAAAATTAGCATGTTTAAAGTGATTTTCATGCTTCCAGGGGCTCGGGAAGTTAATTAAATACCATTTGGAGGCATTTAATGTTCGAGCAAAAACGGCTGATTTTCGACAAAAGAGATAACACCCCCCCATTACGTCATGCTTCAGAAATGTGGCAAATGGTCCGTTTTCAAATGTTTTATTTTTGAACGTCAGTTCACATTTGTAGGTGGATCATCAGTGTTAGAGCTAAAATTAGCATGTTTAAAGTGATTTTCATGCTTCCAGGGGCTCGGGAAGTTAATTAAATACCATTTGGAGGCATTTAATGTTCGAGCAAAAACGGCTGATTTTCGACAAAAGAGATAACACCCCCCCATTACGTCATGCTTCAGAAATGTGGAAAATGGTCCGTTTTCAAATGTTTTATTTTTGAACGTCAGTTCACATTTGTAGGTAGATCATCAGTGTTAGAGCTAAAATTAGCATGTTTAAAGTGATTTTCATGCTTCCAGGGGCCCAAAACACAAGATTTATGGAATGGTTAAAAGTGCATGAAAATGGCCAATTTACTCACTCTGAGTTCTCAAAAAGGGTTTCTTCACCCCGGGAAGTTAATTAAATACCATTTGGAGGCATTTAATGTTCGAGCAAAAACGGCTGATTTTCGACAAAAGAGATAACACCCCCCCATTACGTCATGCTTCAGAAATGTGGAAAATGGTCCGTTTTCAAATGTTTTATTTTTGAACGTCAGTTCACATTTGTAGGTGGATCATCAGTGTTAGAGCTAAAATTAGCATGTTTAAAGTGATTTTCATGCTTCCAGGGGCTCGGGAAGTTAATTAAATACCATTTGGAGGCATTTAATGTTCGAGCAAAAACGGCTGATTTTCGACAAAAGAGATAACACCCCCCCATTACGTCATGCTTCAGAAATGTGGAAAATGGTCCGTTTTCAAATGTTTTATTTTTGAACGTCAGTTCACATTTGTAGGTGGATCATCAGTGTTAGAGCTAAAATTAGCATGTTTAAAGTGATTTTCATGCTTCCAGGGGCTCGGGAAGTTAATTAAATACCATTTGGAGGCATTTAATGTTCGAGCAAAAACGGCTGATTTTCGACAAAAGAGATAACACCCCCCCATTACGTCATGCTTCAGAAATGTGGAAAATGGTCCGTTTTCAAATGTTTTATTTTTGAACGTCAGTTCACATTTGTAGGTGGATCATCAGTGTTAGAGCTAAAATTAGCATGTTTAAAGTGATTTTCATGCTTCCAGGGGCCCAAAACACAAGATTTATGGAATGGTTAAAAGTGCATGAAAATGGCCAATTTACTCACTCTGAGTTCTCAAAAAGGGTTTCTTCACCCCGGGAATTTAATTAAATACCATTTGGAGGCATTTAATGTTCGAGCAAAAACGGCTGATTTTCGACAAAAGAGATAACACCCCCCCATTACGTCATGCTTCAGAAATGTGGAAAATGGTCCGTTTTCAAATGTTTTATTTTTGAACGTCAGTTCACATTTGTAGGTGGATCATCAGTGTTAGAGCTAAAATTAGCATGTTTAAAGTGATTTTCATGCTTCCAGGGGCCCAAAACACAAGATTTATGGAATGGTTAAAAGTGCATGAAAATGGCCAATTTACTCACTCTGAGTTCTCAAAAAGGGTTTCTTCACCCCGGGAAGTTAATTAAATACCATTTGGAGGCATTTAATGTTCGAGCAAAAACGGCTGATTTTCGACAAAAGAGATAACACCCCCCCATTACGTCATGCTTCAGAAATGTGGAAAATGGTCCGTTTTCAAATGTTTTATTTTTGAACGTCAGTTCACATTTGTAGGTGGATCATCAGTGTTAGAGCTAAAATTAGCATGTTTAAAGTGATTTTCATGCTTCCAGGGGCTCGGGAAGTTAATTAAATACCATTTGGAGGCATTTAATGTTCGAGCAAAAACGGCTGATTTTCGACAAAAGAGATAACACCCCCCCATTACGTCATGCTTCAGAAATGTGGAAAATGGTCCGTTTTCAAATGTTTTATTTTTGAACGTCAGTTCACATTTGTAGGTGGATCATCAGTGTTAGAGCTAAAATTAGCATGTTTAAAGTGATTTTCATGCTTCCAGGGGCCCAAAACACAAGATTTATGGAATGGTTAAAAGTGCATGAAAATGGCCAATTTACTCACTCTGAGTTCTCAAAAAGGGTTTCTTCACCCCGGGAAGTTAATTAAATACCATTTGGAGGCATTTAATGTTCGAGCAAAAACGGCTGATTTTCGACAAAAGAGATAACACCCCCCCATTACGTCATGCTTCAGAAATGTGGAAAATGGTCCGTTTTCAAATGTTTTATTTTTGAACGTCAGTTCACATTTGTAGGTGGATCATCAGTGTTAGAGCTAAAATTAGCATGTTTAAAGTGATTTTCATGCTTCCAGGGGCTCGGGAAGTTAATTAAATACCATTTGGAGGCATTTAATGTTCGAGCAAAAACGGCTGATTTTCGACAAAAGAGATAACACCCCCCCATTACGTCATGCTTCAGAAATGTGGAAAATGGTCCGTTTTCAAATGTTTTATTTTTGAACGTCAGTTCACATTTGTAGGTGGATCATCAGTGTTAGAGCTAAAATTAGCATGTTTAAAGTGATTTTCATGCTTCCAGGGGCTCGGGAAGTTAATTAAATACCATTTGGAGGCATTTAATGTTCGAGCAAAAACGGCTGATTTTCGACAAAAGAGATAACACCCCCCCATTACGTCATGCTTCAGAAATGTGGAAAATGGTCCGTTTTCAAATGTTTTATTTTTGAACGTCAGTTCACATTTGTAGGTGGATCATCAGTGTTAGAGCTAAAATTAGCATGTTTAAAGTGATTTTCATGCTTCCAGGGGCCCAAAACACAAGATTTATGGAATGGTTAAAAGTGCATGAAAATGGCCAATTTACTCACTCTGAGTTCTCAAAAAGGGTTTCTTCACCCCGGGAAGTTAATTAAATACCATTTGGAGGCATTTAATGTTCGAGCAAAAACGGCTGATTTTCGACAAAAGAGATAACACCCCCCCATTACGTCATGCTTCAGAAATGTGGAAAATGGTCCGTTTTCAAATGTTTTATTTTTGAACGTCAGTTCACATTTGTAGGTGGATCATCAGTGTTAGAGCTAAAATTAGCATGTTTAAAGTGATTTTCATGCTTCCAGGGGCTCGGGAAGTTAATTAAATACCATTTGGAGGCATTTAATGTTCGAGCAAAAACGGCTGATTTTCGACAAAAGAGATAACACCCCCCCATTACGTCATGCTTCAGAAATGTGGAAAATGGTCCGTTTTCAAATGTTTTATTTTTGAACGTCAGTTCACATTTGTAGGTGGATCATCAGTGTTAGAGCTAAAATTCGCATGTTTAAAGTGATTTTCATGCTTCCAGGGGCCCAAAACACAAGATTTATGGAATGGTTAAAAGTGCATGAAAATGGCCAATTTACTCACTCTGAGTTCTCAAAAAGGGTTTCTTCACCCCGGGAAGTTAATTAAATACCATTTGGAGGCATTTAATGTTCGAGCAAAAACGGCTGATTTTCGACAAAAGAGATAACACCCCCCCCCATTACGTCATGCTTCAGAAATGTGGAAAATGGTCCGTTTTCAAATGTTTTATTTTTGAACGTCAGTTCACATTTGTAGGTGGATCATCAGTGTTAGAGCTAAAATTAGCATGTTTAAAGTGATTTTCATGCTTCCAGGGGCTCGGGAAGTTAATTAAATACCATTTGGAGGCATTTAATGTTCGAGCAAAAACGGCTGATTTTCGACAAAAGAGATAACACCCCCCCATTACGTCATGCTTCAGAAATGTGGAAAATGGTCCGTTTTCAAATGTTTTATTTTTGAACGTCAGTTCACATTTGTAGGTGGATCATCAGTGTTAGAGCTAAAATTAGCATGTTTAAAGTGATTTTCATGCTTCCAGGGGCTCGGGAAGTTAATTAAATACCATTTGGAGGCATTTAATGTTCGAGCAAAAACGGCTGATTTTCGACAAAAGAGATAACACCCCCCCATTACGTCATGCTTCAGAAATGTGGAAAATGGTCCGTTTTCAAATGTTTTATTTTTGAACGTCAGTTCACATTTGTAGGTGGATCATCAGTGTTAGAGCTAAAATTAGCATGTTTAAAGTGATTTTCATGCTTCCAGGGGCTCGGGAAGTTAATTAAATACCATTTGGAGGCATTTAATGTTCGAGCAAAAACGGCTGATTTTCGACAAAAGAGATAACACCCCCCCATTACGTCATGCTTCAGAAATGTGGAAAATGGTCCGTTTTCAAATGTTTTATTTTTGAACGTCAGTTCACATTTGTAGGTGGATCATCAGTGTTAGAGCTAAAATTAGCATGTTTAAAGTGATTTTCATGCTTCCAGGGGCTCGGGAAGTTAATTAAATACCATTTGGAGGCATTTAATGTTCGAGCAAAAACGGCTGATTTTCGACAAAAGAGATAACACCCCCCCATTACGTCATGCTTCAGAAATGTGGAAAATGGTCCGTTTTCAAATGTTTTATTTTTGAACGTCAGTTCACATTTGTAGGTGGATCATCAGTGTTAGAGCTAAAATTAGCATGTTTAAAGTGATTTTCATGCTTCCAGGGGCCCAAAACACAAGATTTATGGAATGGTTAAAAGTGCATGAAAATGGCCAATTTACTCACTCTGAGTTCTCAAAAAGGGTTTCTTCACCCCGGGAAGTTAATTAAATACCATTTGGAGGCATTTAATGTTCGAGCAAAAACGGCTGATTTTCGACAAAAGAGATAACACCCCCCCATTACGTCATGCTTCAGAAATGTGGAAAATGGTCCGTTTTCAAATGTTTTATTTTTGAACGTCAGTTCACATTTGTAGGTGGATCATCAGTGTTAGAGCTAAAATTAGCATGTTTAAAGTGATTTTCATGCTTCCAGGGGCTCGGGAAGTTAATTAAATACCATTTGGAGGCATTTAATGTTCGAGCAAAAACGGCTGATTTTCGACAAAAGAGATAACACCCCCCCATTACGTCATGCTTCAGAAATGTGGAAAATGGTCCGTTTTCAAATGTTTTATTTTTGAACGTCAGTTCACATTTGTAGGTGGATCATCAGTGTTAGAGCTAAAATTAGCATGTTTAAAGTGATTTTCATGCTTCCAGGGGCTCGGGAAGTTAATTAAATACCATTTGGAGGCATTTAATGTTCGAGCAAAAACGGCTGATTTTCGACAAAAGAGATAACACCCCCCCATTACGTCATGCTTCAGAAATGTGGAAAATGGTCCGTTTTCAAATGTTTTATTTTTGAACGTCAGTTCACATTTGTAGGTGGATCATCAGTGTTAGAGCTAAAATTAGCATGTTTAAAGTGATTTTCATGCTTCCAGGGGCTCGGGAAGTTAATTAAATACCATTTGGAGGCATTTAATGTTCGAGCAAAAACGGCTGATTTTCGACAAAAGAGATAACACCCCCCATTACGTCATGCTTCAGAAATGTGGAAAATGGTCCGTTTTCAAATGTTTTATTTTTGAACGTCAGTTCACATTTGTAGGTGGATCATCAGTGTTAGAGCTAAAATTAGCATGTTTAAAGTGATTTTCATGCTTCCAGGGGCTCGGGAAGTTAATTAAATACCATTTGGAGGCATTTAATGTTCGAGCAAAAACGGCTGATTTTCGACAAAAGAGATAACACCCCCCATTACGTCATGCTTCAGAAATGTGGAAAATGGTCCGTTTTCAAATGTTTTATTTTTGAACGTCAGTTCACATTTGTAGGTGGATCATCAGTGTTAGAGCTAAAATTAGCATGTTTAAAGTGATTTTCATGCTTCCAGGGGCCCAAAACACAAGATTTATGGAATGGTTAAAAGTGCATGAAAATGGCCAATTTACTCACTCTGAGTTCTCAAAAAGGGTTTCTTCACCCCGGGAAGTTAATTAAATACCATTTGGAGGCATTTAATGTTCGAGCAAAAACGGCTGATTTTCGACAAAAGAGATAACACCCCCCCATTACGTCATGCTTCAGAAATGTGGAAAATGGTCCGTTTTCAAATGTTTTATTTTTGAACGTCAGTTCACATTTGTAGGTGGATCATCAGTGTTAGAGCTAAAATTAGCATGTTTAAAGTGATTTTCATGCTTCCAGGGGCTCGGGAAGTTAATTAAATACCATTTGGAGGCATTTAATGTTCGAGCAAAAACGGCTGATTTTCGACAAAAGAGATAACACCCCCCCATTACGTCATGCTTCAGAAATGTGGAAAATGGTCCGTTTTCAAATGTTTTATTTTTGAACGTCAGTTCACATTTGTAGGTGGATCATCAGTGTTAGAGCTAAAATTAGCATGTTTAAAGTGATTTTCATGCTTCCAGGGGCTCGGGAAGTTAATTAAATACCATTTGGAGGCATTTAATGTTCGAGCAAAAACGGCTGATTTTCGACAAAAGAGATAACACCCCCCCATTACGTCATGCTTCAGAAATGTGGAAAATGGTCCGTTTTCAAATGTTTTATTTTTGAACGTCAGTTCACATTTGTAGGTGGATCATCAGTGTTAGAGCTAAAATTAGCATGTTTAAAGTGATTTTCATGCTTCCAGGGGCTCGGGAAGTTAATTAAATACCATTTGGAGGCATTTAATGTTCGAGCAAAAACGGCTGATTTTCGACAAAAGAGATAACACCCCCCCATTACGTCATGCTTCAGAAATGTGGAAAATGGTCCGTTTTCAAATGTTTTATTTTTGAACGTCAGTTCACATTTGTAGGTGGATCATCAGTGTTAGAGCTAAAATTAGCATGTTTAAAGTGATTTTCATGCTTCCAGGGGCTCGGGAAGTTAATTAAATACCATTTGGAGGCATTTAATGTTCGAGCAAAAACGGCTGATTTTCGACAAAAGAGATAACACCCCCCCATTACGTCATGCTTCAGAAATGTGGAAAATGGTCCGTTTTCAAATGTTTTATTTTTGAACGTCAGTTCACATTTGTAGGTGGATCATCAGTGTTAGAGCTAAAATTAGCATGTTGAAAGTGATTTTCATGCTTCCAGGGGCTCAGGAAGTTAATTAAATACCATTTGGAGGCATTTAATGTTCGAGCAAAAACGGCTGATTTTCGACAAAAGAGATAACACCCCCCCATTACGTCATGCTTCAGAAATGTGGAAAATGGTCCGTTTTCAAATGTTTTATTTTTGAACGTCAGTTCACATTTGTAGGTGGATCATCAGTGTTAGAGCTAAAATTAGCATGTTTAAAGTGATTTTCATGCTTCCAGGGGCTCGGGAAGTTAATTAAATACCATTTGGAGGCATTTAATGTTCGAGCAAAAACGGCTGATTTTCGACAAAAGAGATAACACCCCCCCATTACGTCATGCTTCAGAAATGTGGAAAATGGTCCGTTTTCAAATGTTTTATTTTTGAACGTCAGTTCACATTTGTAGGTGGATCATCAGTGTTAGAGCTAAAATTAGCATGTTTAAAGTGATTTTCATGCTTCCAGGGGCTCGGGAAGTTAATTAAATACCATTTGGAGGCATTTAATGTTCGAGCAAAAACGGCTGATTTTCGACAAAAGAGATAACTCCCCCCCATTACGTCATGCTTCAGAAATGTGGAAAATGGTCCGTTTTCAAATGTTTTATTTTTGAACGTCAGTTCACATTTGTAGGTGGATCATCAGTGTTAGAGCTAAAATTAGCATGTTTAAAGTGATTTTCATGCTTCCAGGGGCTCGGGAAGTTAATTAAATACCATTTGGAGGCATTTAATGTTCGAGCAAAAACGGCTGATTTTCGACAAAAGAGATAGCACCCCCCCATTACGTCATGCTTCAGAAATGTGGAAAATGGTCCGTTTTCAAATGTTTTATTTTTGAACGTCAGTTCACATTTGTAGGTGGATCATCAGTGTTAGAGCTAAAATTAGCATGTTTAAAGTGATTTTCATGCTTCCAGGGGCTCGGGAAGTTAATTAAATACCATTTGGAGGCATTTAATGTTCGAGCAAAAACGGCTGATTTTCGACAAAAGAGATAACACCCCCCCATTACGTCATGCTTCAGAAATGTGGAAAATGGTCCGTTTTCAAATGTTTTATTTTTGAACGTCAGTTCACATTTGTAGGTGGATCATCAGTGTTAGAGCTAAAATTAGCATGTTTAAAGTGATTTTCATGCTTCCAGGGGCTCGGGAAGTTAATTAAATACCATTTGGAGGCATTTAATGTTCGAGCAAAAACGGCTGATTTTCGACAAAAGAGATAACACCCCCCCATTACGTCATGCTTCAGAAATGTGGAAAATGGTCCGTTTTCAAATGTTTTATTTTTGAACGTCAGTTCACATTTGTAGGTGGATCATCAGTGTTAGAGCTAAAATTAGCATGTTTAAAGTGATTTTCATGCTTCCAGGGGCTCGGGAAGTTAATTAAATACCATTTGGAGGCATTTAATGTTCGAGCAAAAACGGCTGATTTTCGACAAAAGAGATAACACCCCCCCATTACGTCATGCTTCAGAAATGTGGAAAATGGTCCGTTTTCAAATGTTTTATTTTTGAACGTCAGTTCACATTTGTAGGTGGATCATCAGTGTTAGAGCTAAAATTAGCATGTTTAAAGTGATTTTCATGCTTCCAGGGGCCCAAAACACAAGATTTATGGAATGGTTAAAAGTGCATGAAAATGGCCAATTTACTCACTCTGAGTTCTCAAAAAGGGTTTCTTCACCCCGGGAAGTTAATTAAATACCATTTGGAGGCATTTAATGTTCGAGCAAAAACGGCTGATTTTCGACAAAAGAGATAACACCCCCCCATTACGTCATGCTTCAGAAATGTGGAAAATGGTCCGTTTTCAAATGTTTTATTTTTGAACGTCAGTTCACATTTGTAGGTGGATCATCAGTGTTAGAGCTAAAATTAGCGTGTTTAAAGTGATTTTCATGCTTCCAGGGGCTCGGGAAGTTAATTAAATACCATTTGGAGGCATTTAATGTTCGAGCAAAAACGGCTGATTTTCGACAAAAGAGATAACACCCCCCCATTACGTCATGCTTCAGAAATGTGGAAAATGGTCCGTTTTCAAATGTTTTATTTTTGAACGTCAGTTCACATTTGTAGGTGGATCATCAGTGTTAGAGCTAAAATTAGCATGTTGAAAGTGATTTTCATGCTTCCAGGGGCTCGGGAAGTTAATTAAATACCATTTGGAGGCATTTAATGTTCGAGCAAAAACGGCTGATTTTCGACAAAAGAGATAACACCCCCCCATTACGTCATGCTTCAGAAATGTGGAAAATGGTCCGTTTTCAAATGTTTTATTTTTGAACGTCAGTTCACATTTGTAGGTGGATCATCAGTGTTAGAGCTAAAATTAGCATGTTTAAAGTGATTTTCATGCTTCCAGGGGCCCAAAACACAAGATTTATGGAATGGTTAAAAGTGCATGAAAATGGCCAATTTACTCACTCTGAGTTCTCAAAAAGGGTTTCTTCACCCCGGGAAGTTAATTAAATACCATTTGGAGGCATTTAATGTTCGAGCAAAAACGGCTGATTTTCGACAAAAGAGATAACACCCCCCCATTACGTCATGCTTCAGAAATGTGGAAAATGGTCCGTTTTCAAATGTTTTATTTTTGAACGTCAGTTCACATTTGTAGGTGGATCATCAGTGTTAGAGCTAAAATTAGCATGTTTAAAGTGATTTTCATGCTTCCAGGGGCCCAAAACACAAGATTTATGGAATGGTTAAAAGTGCATGAAAATGGCCAATTTACTCACTCTGAGTTCTCAAAAAGGGTTTCTTCACCCCGGGAAGTTAATTAAATACCATTTGGAGGCATTTAATGTTCGAGCAAAAACGGCTGATTTTCGACAAAAGAGATAACACCCCCCCATTACGTCATGCTTCAGAAATGTGGAAAATGGTCCGTTTTCAAATGTTTTATTTTTGAACGTCAGTTCACATTTGTAGGTGGATCATCAGTGTTAGAGCTAAAATTAGCATGTTTAAAGTGATTTTCATGCTTCCAGGGGCTCGGGAAGTTAATTAAATACCATTTGGAGGCATTTAATGTTCGAGCAAAAACGGCTGATTTTCGACAAAAGAGATAACACCCCCCCATTACGTCATGCTTCAGAAATGTGGAAAATGGTCCGTTTTCAAATGTTTTATTTTTGAACGTCAGTTCACATTTGTAGGTGGATCATCAGTGTTAGAGCTAAAATTAGCATGTTTAAAGTGATTTTCATGCTTCCAGGGGCCCAAAACACAAGATTTATGGAATGGTTAAAAGTGCATGAAAATGGCCAATTTACTCACTCTGAGTTCTCAAAAAGGGTTTCTTCACCCCGGGAAGTTAATTAAATACCATTTGGAGGCATTTAATGTTCGAGCAAAAACGGCTGATTTTCGACAAAAGAGATAACACCCCCCCATTACGTCATGCTTCAGAAATGTGGAAAATGGTCCGTTTTCAAATGTTTTATTTTTGAACGTCAGTTCACATTTGTAGGTGGATCATCAGTGTTAGAGCTAAAATTAGCATGTTTAAAGTGATTTTCATGCTTCCAGGGGCTCGGGAAGTTAATTAAATACCATTTGGAGGCATTTAATGTTCGAGCAAAAACGGCTGATTTTCGACAAAAGAGATAACACCCCCCCATTACGTCATGCTTCAGAAATGTGGAAAATGGTCCGTTTTCAAATGTTTTATTTTTGAACGTCAGTTCACATTTGTAGGTGGATCATCAGTGTTAGAGCTAAAATTAGCATGTTTAAAGTGATTTTCATGCTTCCAGGGGCTCGGGAAGTTAATTAAATACCATTTGGAGGCATTTAATGTTCGAGCAAAAACGGCTGATTTTCGACAAAAGAGATAACACCCCCCCATTACGTCATGCTTCAGAAATGTGGAAAATGGTCCGTTTTCAAATGTTTTATTTTTGAACGTCAGTTCACATTTGTAGGTGGATCATCAGTGTTAGAGCTAAAATTAGCATGTTTAAAGTGATTTTCATGCTTCCAGGGGCCCAAAACACAAGATTTATGGAATGGTTAAAAGTGCATGAAAATGGCCAATTTACTCACTCTGAGTTCTCAAAAAGGGTTTCTTCACCCCGGGAAGTTAATTAAATACCATTTGGAGGCATTTAATGTTCGAGCAAAAACGGCTGATTTTCGACAAAAGAGATAACACCCCCCCATTACGTCATGCTTCAGAAATGTGGAAAATGGTCCGTTTTCAAATGTTTTATTTTTGAACGTCAGTTCACATTTGTAGGTGGATCATCAGTGTTAGAGCTAAAATTAGCATGTTTAAAGTGATTTTCATGCTTCCAGGGGCTCGGGAAGTTAATTAAATACCATTTGGAGGCATTTAATGTTCGAGCAAAAACGGCTGATTTTCGACAAAAGAGATAACACCCCCCCATTACGTCATGCTTCAGAAATGTGGAAAATGGTCCGTTTTCAAATGTTTTATTTTTGAACGTCAGTTCACATTTGTAGGTGGATCATCAGTGTTAGAGCTAAAATTAGCATGTTTAAAGTGATTTTCATGCTTCCAGGGGCCCAAAACACAAGATTTATGGAATGGTTAAAAGTGCATGAAAATGGCCAATTTACTCACTCTGAGTTCTCAAAAAGGGTTTCTTCACCCCGGGAAGTTAATTAAATACCATTTGGAGGCATTTAATGTTCGAGCAAAAACGGCAGATTTTCGACAAAAGAGATAACACCCCCCCATTACGTCATGCTTCAGAAATGTGGAAAATGGTCCGTTTTCAAATGTTTTATTTTTGAACGTCAGTTCACATTTGTAGGTGGATCATCAGTGTTAGAGCTAAAATTAGCATGTTTAAAGTGATTTTCATGCTTCCAGGGGCTCGGGAAGTTAATTAAATACCATTTGGAGGCATTTAATGTTCGAGCAAAAACGGCTGATTTTCGACAAAAGAGATAACACCCCCCCATTACGTCATGCTTCAGAAATGTGGAAAATGGTCCGTTTTCAAATGTTTTATTTTTGAACGTCAGTTCACATTTGTAGGTGGATCATCAGTGTTAGAGCTAAAATTAGCATGTTTAAAGTGATTTTCATGCTTCCAGGGGCCCAAAACACAAGATTTATGGAATGGTTAAAAGTGCATGAAAATGGCCAATTTACTCACTCTGAGTTCTCAAAAAGGGTTTCTTCACCCCGGGAAGTTAATTAAATACCATTTGGAGGCATTTAATGTTCGAGCAAAAACGGCTGATTTTCGACAAAAGAGATAACACCCCCCCATTACGTCATGCTTCAGAAATGTGGAAAATGGTCCGTTTTCAAATGTTTTATTTTTGAACGTCAGTTCACATTTGTAGGTGGATCATCAGTGTTAGAGCTAAAATTAGCATGTTTAAAGTGATTTTCATGCTTCCAGGGGCTCGGGAAGTTAATTAAATACCATTTGGAGGCATTTAATGTTCGAGCAAAAACGGCTGATTTTCGACAAAAGAGATAACACCCCCCCATTACGTCATGCTTCAGAAATGTGGAAAATGGTCCGTTTTCAAATGTTTTATTTTTGAACGTCAGTTCACATTTGTAGGTGGATCATCAGTGTTAGAGCTAAAATTAGCATGTTTAAAGTGATTTTCATGCTTCCAGGGGCTCGGGAAGTTAATTAAATACCATTTGGAGGCATTTAATGTTCGAGCAAAAACGGCTGATTTTCGACAAAAGAGATAACACCCCCCCATTACGTCATGCTTCAGAAATGTGGAAAATGGTCCGTTTTCAAATGTTTTATTTTTGAACGTCAGTTCACATTTGTAGGTGGATCATCAGTGTTAGAGCTAAAATTAGCATGTTTAAAGTGATTTTCATGCTTCCAGGGGCCCAAAACACAAGATTTATGGAATGGTTAAAAGTGCATGAAAATGGCCAATTTACTCACTCTGAGTTCTCAAAAAGGGTTTCTTCACCCCGGGAAGTTAATTAAATACCATTTGGAGGCATTTAATGTTCGAGCAAAAACGGCTGATTTTCGACAAAAGAGATAACACCCCCCCATTACGTCATGCTTCAGAAATGTGGAAAATGGTCCGTTTTCAAATGTTTTATTTTTGAACTTCAGTTCACATTTGTAGGTGGATCATCAGTGTTAGAGCTAAAATTAGCATGTTTAAAGTGATTTTCATGCTTCCAGGGGCTCGGGAAGTTAATTAAATACCATTTGGAGGCATTTAATGTTCGAGCAAAAACGGCTGATTTTCGACAAAAGAGATAACACCCCCCCATTACGTCATGCTTCAGAAATGTGGAAAATGGTCCGTTTTCAAATGTTTTATTTTTGAACGTCAGTTCACATTTGTAGGTGGATCATCAGTGTTAGAGCTAAAATTAGCATGTTTAAAGTGATTTTCATGCTTCCAGGGGCCCAAAACACAAGATTTATGGAATGGTTAAAAGTGCATGAAAATGGCCAATTTACTCACTCTGAGTTCTCAAAAAGGGTTTCTTCACCCCGGGAAGTTAATTAAATACCATTTGGAGGCATTTAATGTTCGAGCAAAAACGGCTGATTTTCGACAAAAGAGATAACACCCCCCCATTACGTCATGCTTCAGAAATGTGGAAAATGGTCCGTTTTCAAATGTTTTATTTTTGAACGTCAGTTCACATTTGTAGGTGGATCATCAGTGTTAGAGCTAAAATTAGCATGTTTAAAGTGATTTTCATGCTTCCAGGGGCTCGGGAAGTTAATTAAATACCATTTGGAGGCATTTAATGTTCGAGCAAAAACGGCTGATTTTCGACAAAAGAGATAACACCCCCCCATTACGTCATGCTTCAGAAATGTGGAAAATGGTCCGTTTTCAAATGTTTTATTTTTGAACGTCAGTTCACATTTGTAGGTGGATCATCAGTGTTAGAGCTAAAATTAGCATGTTTAAAGTGATTTTCATGCTTCCAGGGGCCCAAAACACAAGATTTATGGAATGGTTAAAAGTGCATGAAAATGGCCAATTTACTCACTCTGAGTTCTCAAAAAGGGTTTCTTCACCCCGGGAAGTTAATTAAATACCATTTGGAGGCATTTAATGTTCGAGCAAAAACGGCTGATTTTCGACAAAAGAGATAACACCCCCCCATTACGTCATGCTTCAGAAATGTGGAAAATGGTCCGTTTTCAAATGTTTTATTTTTGAACGTCAGTTCACATTTGTAGGTGGATCATCAGTGTTAGAGCTAAAATTAGCATGTTTAAAGTGATTTTCATGCTTCCAGGGGCTCGGGAAGTTAATTAAATACCATTTGGAGGCATTTAATGTTCGAGCAAAAACGGCTGATTTTCGACAAAAGAGATAACACCCCCCCATTACGTCATGCTTCAGAAATGTGGAAAATGGTCCGTTTTCAAATGTTTTATTTTTGAACGTCAGTTCACATTTGTAGGTGGATCATCAGTGTTAGAGCTAAAATTAGCATGTTTAAAGTGATTTTCATGCTTCCAGGGGCTCGGGAAGTTAATTAAATACCATTTGGAGGCATTTAATGTTCGAGCAAAAACGGCTGATTTTCGACAAAAGAGATAACACCCCCCCATTACGTCATGCTTCAGAAATGTGGAAAATGGTCCGTTTTCAAATGTTTTATTTTTGAACGTCAGTTCACATTTGTAGGTGGATCATCAGTGTTAGAGCTAAAATTAGCATGTTTAAAGTGATTTTCATGCTTCCAGGGGCCCAAAACACAAGATTTATGGAATGGTTAAAAGTGCATGAAAATGGCCAATTTACTCACTCTGAGTTCTCAAAAAGGGTTTCTTCAACCCGGGAAGTTAATTAAATACCATTTGGAGGCATTTAATGTTCGAGCAAAAACGGCTGATTTTCGACAAAAGAGATAACACCCCCCCATTACGTCATGCTTCAGAAATGTGGAAAATGGTCCGTTTTCAAATGTTTTATTTTTGAACGTCAGTTCACATTTGTAGGTGGATCATCAGTGTTAGAGCTAAAATTAGCATGTTTAAAGTGATTTTCATGCTTCCAGGGGCTCGGGAAGTTAATTAAATACCATTTGGAGGCATTTAATGTTCGAGCAAAAACGGCTGATTTTCGACAAAAGAGATAACACCCCCCCATTACGTCATGCTTCAGAAATGTGGAAAATGGTCCGTTTTCAAATGTTTTATTTTTGAACGTCAGTTCACATTTGTAGGTGGATCATCAGTGTTAGAGCTAAAATTAGCATGTTTAAAGTGATTTTCATGCTTCCAGGGGCCCAAAACACAAGATTTATGGAATGGTTAAAAGTGCATGAAAATGGCCAATTTACTCACTCTGAGTTCTCAAAAAGGGTTTCTTCACCCCGGGAAGTTAATTAAATACCATTTGGAGGCATTTAATGTTCGAGCAAAAACGGCAGATTTTCGACAAAAGAGATAACACCCCCCCATTACGTCATGCTTCAGAAATGTGGAAAATGGTCCGTTTTCAAATGTTTTATTTTTGAACGTCAGTTCACATTTGTAGGTGGATCATCAGTGTTAGAGCTAAAATTAGCATGTTTAAAGTGATTTTCATGCTTCCAGGGGCTCGGGAAGTTAATTAAATACCATTTGGAGGCATTTAATGTTCGAGCAAAAACGGCTGATTTTCGACAAAAGAGATAACACCCCCCCATTACGTCATGCTTCAGAAATGTGGAAAATGGTCCGTTTTCAAATGTTTTATTTTTGAACGTCAGTTCACATTTGTAGGTGGATCATCAGTGTTAGAGCTAAAATTAGCATGTTTAAAGTGATTTTCATGCTTCCAGGGGCTCGGGAAGTTAATTAAATACCATTTGGAGGCATTTAATGTTCGAGCAAAAACGGCTGATTTTCGACAAAAGAGATAACACCCCCCCATTACGTCATGCTTCAGAAATGTGGAAAATGGTCCGTTTTCAAATGTTTTATTTTTGAACGTCAGTTCACATTTGTAGGTGGATCATCAGTGTTAGAGCTAAAATTAGCATGTTTAAAGTGATTTTCATGCTTCCAGGGGCTCGGGAAGTTAATTAAATACCATTTGGAGGCATTTAATGTTCGAGCAAAAACGGCTGATTTTCGACAAAAGAGATAACACCCCCCCATTACGTCATGCTTCAGAAATGTGGAAAATGGTCCGTTTTCAAATGTTTTATTTTTGAACGTCAGTTCACATTTGTAGGTAGATCATCAGTGTTAGAGCTAAAATTAGCATGTTTAAAGTGATTTTCATGCTTCCAGGGGCCCAAAACACAAGATTTATGGAATGGTTAAAAGTGCATGAAAATGGCCAATTTACTCACTCTGAGTTCTCAAAAAGGGTTTCTTCACCCCGGGAAGTTAATTAAATACCATTTGGAGGCATTTAATGTTCGAGCAAAAACGGCTGATTTTCGACAAAAGAGATAACACCCCCCCATTACGTCATGCTTCAGAAATGTGGAAAATGGTCCGTTTTCAAATGTTTTATTTTTGAACGTCAGTTCACATTTGTAGGTGGATCATCAGTGTTAGAGCTAAAATTAGCATGTTTAAAGTGATTTTCATGCTTCCAGGGGCTCGGGAAGTTAATTAAATACCATTTGGAGGCATTTAATGTTCGAGCAAAAACGGCTGATTTTCGACAAAAGAGATAACACCCCCCCATTACGTCATGCTTCAGAAATGTGGAAAATGGTCCGTTTTCAAATGTTTTATTTTTTGAACGTCAGTTCACATTTGTAGGTGGATCATCAGTGTTAGAGCTAAAATTAGCATGTTTAAAGTGATTTTCATGCTTCCAGGGGCTCGGGGAAGTTAATTAAATACCATTTGGAGGCATTTAATGTTCGAGCAAAAAACGGCTGATTTTCGACAAAAGAGATAACACCCCCCCATTACGTCATGCTTCAGAAATGTGGAAAATGGTCCGTTTTCAAATGTTTTATTTTTGAACGTCAGTTCACATTTGTAGGTGGATCATCAGTGTTAGAGCTAAAATTAGCATGTTTAAAGTGATTTTCATGCTTCCAGGGCCCAAAACACAAGATTTATGGAATGGTTAAAAGTGCATGAAATGGCCAATTTACTCACTCTGAGTTCTCAAAAAGGGTTTCTTCACCCCGGGAATTTAATTAAATACCATTTGGAGGCATTTAATGTTCGAGCAAAAACGGCTGATTTTCGACAAAAGAGATAACACCCCCCCATTACGTCATGCTTCAGAAATGTGGAAAATGGTCCGTTTTCAAATGTTTTATTTTTGAACGTCAGTTCACATTTGTAGGTGGATCATCAGTGTTAGAGCTAAAATTAGCATGTTTAAAGTGATTTTCATGCTTCCAGGGGCCCAAAACACAAGATTTATGGAATGGTTAAAAGTGCATGAAAATGGCCAATTTACTCACTCTGAGTTCTCAAAAAGGGTTTCTTCACCCCGGGAAGTTAATTAAATACCATTTGGAGGCATTTAATGTTCGAGCAAAAACGGCTGATTTTCGACAAAAGAGATAACACCCCCCCATTACGTCATGCTTCAGAAATATGGAAAATGGTCCGTTTTCAAATGTTTTATTTTTGAACGTCAGTTCACATTTGTAGGTGGATCATCAGTGTTAGAGCTAAAATTAGCATGTTTAAAGTGATTTTCATGCTTCCAGGGGCTCGGGAAGTTAATTAAATACCATTTGGAGGCATTTAATGTTCGAGCAAAAACGGCTGATTTTCGACAAAAGAGATAACACCCCCCCATTACGTCATGCTTCAGAAATGTGGAAAATGGTCCGTTTTCAAATGTTTTATTTTTGAACGTCAGTTCACATTTGTAGGTGGATCATCAGTGTTAGAGCTAAAATTAGCATGTTTAAAGTGATTTTCATGCTTCCAGGGGGCCCAAAACACAAGATTTATGGAATGGTTAAAAGTGCATGAAAATGGCCAATTTACTCACTCTGAGTTCTCAAAAAGGGTTTCTTCACCCCGGGAAGTTAATTAAATACCATTTGGAGGCATTTAATGTTCGAGCAAAAACGGCTGATTTTCGACAAAAGAGATAACACCCCCCCATTACGTCATGCTTCAGAAATGTGGAAAATGGTCCGTTTTCAAATGTTTTATTTTTGAACGTCAGTTCACATTTGTAGGTGGATCATCAGTGTTAGAGCTCAAATTAGCATGTTTAAAGTGATTTTCATGCTTCCAGGGGCTCGGGAAGTTAATTAAATACCATTTGGAGGCATTTAATGTTCGAGCAAAAACGGCTGATTTTCGACAAAAGAGATAACACCCCCCCATTACGTCATGCTTCAGAAATGTGGAAAATGGTCCGTTTTCAAATGTTTTATTTTTGAACGTCAGTTCACATTTGTAGGTGGATCATCAGTGTTAGAGCTAAAATTAGCATGTTTAAAGTGATTTTCATGCTTCCAGGGGCTCGGGAAGTTAATTAAATACCATTTGGAGGCATTTAATGTTCGAGCAAAAACGGCTGATTTTCGACAAAAGAGATAACACCCCCCCATTACGTCATGCTTCAGAAATGTGGAAAATGGTCCGTTTTCAAATGTTTTATTTTTGAACGTCAGTTCACATTTGTAGGTGGATCATCAGTGTTAGAGCTAAAATTAGCATGTTTTAAAGTGATTTTCATGCTTCCAGGGGCCCAAAACACAAGATTTATGGAATGGTTAAAAGTGCATGAAAATGGCCAATTTACTCACTCTGAGTTCTCAAAAAGGGTTTCTTCACCCCGGGAAGTTAATTAAATACCATTTGGAGGCATTTAATGTTCGAGCAAAAACGGCTGATTTTCGACAAAAGAGATAACACCCCCCCATTACGTCATGCTTCAGAAATGTGGAAAATGGTCCGTTTTCAAATGTTTTA
Source organism: Lissotriton vulgaris (assembly GCF_964263255.1). NCBI lineage: Eukaryota > Metazoa > Chordata > Amphibia > Caudata > Salamandridae > Lissotriton > Lissotriton vulgaris. Next base: position 38,532 of record NW_028253343.1, read on the forward strand.
TTTTTGAACGTCAGTTCACATTTGTAGGTGGATCATCAGTGTTAGAGCTAAAATTAGCATGTTTAAAGTGATTTTCATGCTTCCAGGGGCTCGGGAAGTTAATTAAATACCATTTGGAGGCATTTAATGTTCGAGCAAAAACGGCTGATTTTCGACAAAAGAGATAACACCCCCCCATTACGTCATGCTTCAGAAATGTGGAAAATGGTCCGTTTTCAAATGTTTTATTTTTGAACGTCAGTTCACATTTGTAGGTGGATCATCAGTGTTAGAGCTAAAATTAGCATGTTTAAAGTGATTTTCATGCTTCCAGGGGCCCAAAACACAAGATTTATGGAATGGTTAAAAGTGCATGAAAATGGCCAATTTACTCACTCTGAGTTCTCAAAAAGGGTTTCTTCACCCCGGGAAGTTAATTAAATACCATTTGGAGGCATTTAATGTTCGAGCAAAAACGGCTGATTTTCGACAAAAGAGATAACACCCCCCCCATTACGTCATGCTTCAGAAATGTGGAAAATGGTCCGTTTTCAAATGTTTTATTTTTGAACGTCAGTTCACATTTGTAGGTGGATCATCAGTGTTAGAGCTAAAATTAGCATGTTTAAAGTGATTTTCATGCTTCCAGGGGCTCGGGAAGTTAATTAAATACCATTTGGGAGGCATTTAATGTTCGAGCAAAAACGGCTGATTTTCGACAAAAGAGATAACACCCCCCCATTACGTCATGCTTCAGAAATGTGGAAAATGGTCCGTTTTCAAATGTTTTATTTTTGAACGTCAGTTCACATTTGTAGGTGGATCATCAGTGTTAGAGCTAAAATTAGCATGTTTAAAGTGATTTTCATGCTTCCAGGGGCTCGGGAAGTTAATTAAATACCATTTGGAGGCATTTAATGTTCGAGCAAAAACGGCTGATTTTCGACAAAAGAGATAACACCCCCCCATTACGTCATGCTTCAGAAATGTGGAAAATGGTCCGTTTTCAAATGTTTTATTTTTGAACGTCAGTTCACATTTGTAGGTGGATCATCAGTGTTAGAGCTAAAATTAGCATGTTTAAAGTGATTTTCATGCTTCCAGGGGCTCGGGAAGTTAATTAAATACCATTTGGAGGCATTTAATGTTCGAGCAAAAACGGCTGATTTTCGACAAAAGAGATAACACCCCCCATTACGTCATGCTTCAGAAATGTGGAAAATGGTCCGTTTTCAAATGTTTTATTTTTGAACGTCAGTTCACATTTGTAGGTGGATCATCAGTGTTAGAGCTAAAATTAGCATGTTTAAAGTGATTTTCATGCTTCCAGGGGCTCGGGAAGTTAATTAAATACCATTTGGAGGCATTTAATGTTCGAGCAAAAACGGCTGATTTTCGACAAAAGAGATAACACCCCCCCATTACGTCATGCTTCAGAAATGTGGAAAATGGTCCGTTTTCAAATGTTTTATTTTTGAACGTCAGTTCACATTTGTAGGTGGATCATCAGTGTTAGAGCTAAAATTAGCATGTTTAAAGTGATTTTCATGCTTCCAGGGGCCCAAAACACAAGATTTATGGAATGGTTAAAAGTGCATGAAAATGGCCAATTTACTCACTCTGAGTTCTCAAAAAGGGTTTCTTCACCCCGGGAAGTTAATTAAATACCATTTGGAGGCATTTAATGTTCGAGCAAAAACGGCTGATTTTCGACAAAAGAGATAACACCCCCCCATTACGTCATGCTTCAGAAATGTGGAAAATGGTCCGTTTTCAAATGTTTTATTTTTTGAACGTCAGTTCACATTTGTAGGTGGATCATCAGTGTTAGAGCTAAAATTAGCATGTTTAAAGTGATTTTCATGCTTCCAGGGGCTCGGGAAGTTAATTAAATACCATTTGGAGGCATTTAATGTTCGAGCAAAAACGGCTGATTTTCGACAAAAGAGATAACACCCCCCCATTACGTCATGCTTCAGAAATGTGGAAAATGGTCCGTTTTCAAATGTTTTATTTTTGAACGTCAGTTCACATTTGTAGGTGGATCATCAGTGTTAGAGCTAAAATTAGCATGTTTAAAGTGATTTTCATGCTTCCAGGGGCTCGGGAAGTTAATTAAATACCATTTGGAGGCATTTAATGTTCGAGCAAAAACGGCTGATTTTCGACAAAAGAGATAACACCCCCCCATTACGTCATGCTTCAGAAATGTGGAAAATGGTCCGTTTTCAAATGTTTTATTTTTGAACGTCAGTTCACATTTGTAGGTGGATCATCAGTGTTAGAGCTAAAATTAGCATGTTTAAAGTGATTTTCATGCTTCCAGGGGCTCGGGAAGTTAATTAAATACCATTTGGAGGCATTTAATGTTCGAGCAAAAACGGCTGATTTTCGACAAAAGAGATAACACCCCCCCATTACGTCATGCTTCAGAAATGTGGAAAATGGTCCGTTTTCCAAATGTTTTATTTTTGAACGTCAGTTCACATTTGTAGGTGGATCATCAGTGTTAGAGCTAAAATTAGCATGTTTAAAGTGATTTTCATGCTTCCAGGGGCTCGGGAAGTTAATTAAATACCATTTGGAGGCATTTAATGTTCGAGCAAAAACGGCTGATTTTCGACAAAAGAGATAACACCCCCCATTACGTCATGCTTCAGAAATGTGGAAAATGGTCCGTTTTCAAATGTTTTATTTTTGAACGTCAGTTCACATTTGTAGGTGGATCATCAGTGTTAGAGCTAAAATTAGCATGTTTAAAGTGATTTTCATGCTTCCAGGGGCTCGGGAAGTTAATTAAATACCATTTGGAGGCATTTAATGTTCGAGCAAAAACGGCTGATTTTCGACAAAAGAGATAACACCCCCCATTACGTCATGCTTCAGAAATGTGGAAAATGGTCCGTTTTCAAATGTTTTATTTTTGAACGTCAGTTCACATTTGTAGGTGGATCATCAGTGTTAGAGCTAAAATTAGCATGTTTAAAGTGATTTTCATGCTTCCAGGGGCCCAAAACACAAGATTTATGGAATGGTTAAAAGTGCATGAAAATGGCCAATTTACTCACTCTGAGTTCTCAAAAAGGGTTTCTTCACCCCGGGAAGTTAATTAAATACCATTTGGAGGCATTTAAATGTTCGAGCAAAAACGGCTGATTTTCGACAAAAGAGATAACACCCCCCCATTACGTCATGCTTCAGAAATGTGGAAAATGGTCCGTTTTCAAATGTTTTATTTTTGAACGTCAGTTCACATTTGTAGGTGGATCATCAGTGTTAGAGCTAAAATTAGCATGTTTAAAGTGATTTTCATGCTTCCAGGGGCTCGGGAAGTTAATTAAATACCATTTGGAGGCATTTAATGTTCGAGCAAAAACGGCTGATTTTCGACAAAAGAGATAACACCCCCCCATTACGTCATGCTTCAGAAATGTGGAAAATGGTCCGTTTTCAAATGTTTTATTTTTGAACGTCAGTTCACATTTGTAGGTGGATCATCAGTGTTAGAGCTAAAATTAGCATGTTTAAAGTGATTTTCATGCTTCCAGGG
>NW_028253344.1:0-104146 GCF_964263255.1 Lissotriton vulgaris
ATGTCCCTGTCTGATGTGTGTTTCTCCCTGTTTGGTGTATGGTTGTCCCTGTCTGGGTTGGGATTCTCCCATAGAGCAGAATCTCAGATTTTTGTTTATTGCACTTGAGCTGTGCATCCGCCAGCCATTTAAAGATGGAAACTAGGCACTGTTGACGGAATCTGATGTTTTGTCCCAGGTAAACAACAACTGAGTATCGTCCGCATAGGCCATCACCTTAGCCCCTAGCCCCTCTGCCAGATATAACAATGGCGTAACATAAATGTTTAAGAGGAGAGGGCTAAGGGAGGAGCCCTGCGGGACTCCAGAAGTAACCAGCTGAGTGGAGGAGGAGAAAGGTGGGAGCCAAATGTGCTCAACCTGCTCCTCCAGGAAAGACCTAAGCCAACCCCCACCAGCTCCCGACACACCATTCTCTGCTAGTCGGGCCAAGAGAAGAGCATGTGGGACCGTGTCAAACGCCGCCGAGAGGTCCAGCAAGATTAGTGCTGCCCTCCCGCTGGTGTCGAGGCACTCCCGGATAGCTTCAGCCACCTCTATTAAAACAGCCTCAGTGCTGTGAGAGGCTCGAAACCCTGATTGAGCAGGTTGCAGAAGTGCCTCAGTCTTCACATATTCTGTAAGTTGTTTATTGACCACCTTCTCACAGACCTTGGCAATAGCCGGAAGGAGGGAGATAGGCAGATAGTTACCCGGGTTAAGGGGATCCAGATAAGGTTTTTTAAGAAACTGCAAGATCTTCGCCTGCTTCCACCCCTGACGAACAGCCACTGTCTGGAGAGACAGGTTGACAATGAAGTTCACCTCTGTATGTACACTGCTGCCAAAAGCCTGGCAAGGCAGGAGTCCTAAGGAGAACCCGACTTGAGCCCCCTGAGGATTTTAAGAGATTCCAGGGGGTTGACTGCTCTAAATGCTGACAGAGAGCAAGTGGAAGCAGCAGGTTGCACCGCCAAAGGCCCCTCAAGGCAACCATTACCAGAAAGAAATGTAGTCTGGATGGCCTGAATTTTATCTCTGAAACAGCATGAGAGCGTGTTACACCAGGCGAGAGAAGATGGAGTCACACTCGCTTGAGCCAACGGTAACATAAAACTCTCCACTATGGCAAAGATTTCTTTAGCGTTATTCCTGGTAGAATCAATGCAAGCTGCAAAGAATTGCCCTTTAGCTACGGCAATAGCATCAGAGTACATTTTTTGCATTGCTCTAAACTTCCTCTTGACTATGGGACAGTAACCACTCCTGCGCCAAGCTCGCTCCAAAATCTTGCAATCATGCTTAGCAGCTTTAAGAGTCAAGTTGAACCAGGGTTTAGAGGGCGCACCTCTGGCAGGTCTGACGGGCCGAAGAGAGGCTACAGAATCAGCCGCCCTCGCCACCCAACCAGTAAACCCCGACTTACACTCCTCCAATTCACCTGACAAGACGGGCCTAGAAAGATCCAGAGCTTGTTTGAATTCCAGAGGATCAATTTTCCCAAAAGCTGGCTTCTGGTAGGAGCGCACCTGTGTCTCTGCTCTAGATACCATCTAAGAGAAATAGGATATAAAATGATCGGAGAAGGATACCGGGCAAGGATCCCATAAGGAGATGGGGAAATTGGAACAAATCGGGTCCAATGTATGGCCGGCCTGATGAGTAGGAAGGCTGACATGCTGACTGAGTTGAGCCAGTTGTAATATATCCAGCAGGTCAATCACCTCCCTGGTATCAGGTCGATCCAAATGGATATTAAAGTCCCACAGAACCATATAGTGGGAAAACCTTACGGCCCTAGAGACGATAGCGTCCCCACAGGTCTGGAGGAATGGACCCGCAGGACCAGGGAGCCTATAGACCAGGGAGGCTCCCAAGGTAAAGTGGGCTGAAAAGCGCATGCTAAAATCAAGCACCTCACAGCCTGCCCATGCGGTAGTGTCCCCCAAACGAAATTGTCCAGGGGTACAGCGCAGAGAGGCCTGTCCAGGGGTGCAGAGGAGGAGGGACCTGCCTAGGGGTGCAGACGAGGAGAGGCCTGTCCAGGGGGAAGAGGAGGAGAGACCTGTCCAGGGGTGCAGAGGAGGAGAGACCTGTCCAGGGGTGCAGAGGAGGAGAGGCCTGTCCAGGGGGCAGAGGAGGAGAGGGGAGCAGAGGAGGTGAGGCCTGTCCAGGGGTGCAGAGGAGGAGAGGCTTGTCCAGGGGCAGAGGAGGAGAGGGGCGCAGAGGAGGTGAGGCCTGTCCAGGGGTGCAGAGGAGGAGAGGCTTGTCCAGGGGCAGAGGAGGAGAGGGGTGCAGAGGAGGTGAGGCCTGTCCAGGGGCAGAGGAGGTGAGTGTGAGAAGTTGGCCTGGCATATGCTGTTCACTAGTTATAGTGGGCACCTTGCACCAGTCCATACAACCCTTATTGATGATAGATTAAAGACAACCTTTATTGAAAGCTGTCCTAGTGGTAGCTATGGATGAAGTCTTGAAGGAATATGAAGCAGCTTGTTTTACCAGTCTATAATCTCTTGAATGAGCAAATGAGAACCTGACCAGGTATATATATATAAAATATATATAGTTATTCTAAAACACACCCCTTAGTCTCTTTATGAGGCTAGAAGTCGAAGTACACAAGATACAAGTCAAATACAGTAAATAGCACAGTTTACGATAAGCCCCAGGGGGGACCAAACCATATACTAAAATAGTGGTATAAGAACCACGACTTGACTGGACACAAGGCCTAGAGCCTGTAGAATCGCTGGACCCCTTTGGAATCACCCAAGGTAGTGACACCGGGAACCCACGGGGAACGCGTGCAGTGTGGGAACACAGCCGCAAGTGCTGTTAGCTTCTTTGGGGAAGTCGCAGTTAGAAATTTAAAGGTTAAGGACACTTAGAAGTTGACTAGGAACAAACCCTTTTGGACTTAGATGGTTCTAGGGCTGACACCCACGGGAGCACTGGAGTACTCGAATTACCTAACCCAGGAAAGCCTGGAGCACAGGTGCCAAATGGTGTTGGGTTGCGTCCTTGTTTTCAATGGCGAGTTGCTGCAAAGTGCTGCTGCCGGGAAGAGTAGAAGTGTCTGAAGAGATCAAAAACTGGATCGAAGATGAGAAGAACCTGAAAGCAGAAGGGACAGAGTATGGGTCACTTGCCAGTGACCAGGGGCACGATAGTCGAATGCCCACTGATGTCGGGGGCTTCAGGTGAGATGAGGGGAAGCTTGACTCTTCAGTCACGAGGACCAGGAAGCGTTGACGACAAACAGGAGCAGGATTTGAGCTGTCCCACAAAGGATGTCGAGTGCTGCAGCGCCGGTGCCTGGATTGGATCTCTTCGGACACTTCTCGTCTTCACGGCAGCAGCACTTTGCAGCAACTCGCCATTGAAAACGACAACACGACCCAACATCATTTGGCACCTATGCTCCCGGCTTTCCTGAGTTAGGTAACACGAGTACTCTAGTGCTCCCGTGGGTGTTGGCCCTAGAACCATCTAAGTCCAAAAGGGTTTGTTCCGTGTCAACTTCTAAGTGTCCTTAAACTTTAAATTGCAGAGGAGATGAGGCCTGTCAGGTGTTGGGGTGCAGAGAAGGTGAGGTCTGTCCTGAGGGGGTGTAGAGGAGGTGAGGCTTGTCCCGGGGATGCAGAGGAGGTGAGGCCTGTCTTTTGCTGGGGGTGCCTGTACCGAGGGGGTGCAGAGGAGGTGATGCTTTTCTGGTGGGAGGGGTGCAGAGGAGTTACAGAGGAGGCCAGTCTAGGGGGTGCAGAGGACTTAAGGCCTGTCCAGGGTGTGTAGAGGTGGTGAGGCTTGTCCAGGCATGTGTAGAAAAGGTGAAGCCTGGCCAGGGGTGTAGAGGAGGTGAGGCCTGTCCAGGGGTGCAGAGGAGGAGAGGCCTGTCCAGGGGTGCAGTGGAGGTGATGAGGTGCCGGGTTTTTAGGGACCCGGTGGTGCCAGGGGACCACACCCGAAGACCTCTGAGTTCTCCCTGTTCTGGACTTACAGAAACACGGAGTCTTCTAGGTGAAGTCAGAGATCGAGTTTTATTGGCTGCAACCAAGTAACATGTGTCCTAGAAGTACGACAGCACGGGCTGTAAGTTCTCAGGAGACTGTTCGTTTTTACAGAACCAGCCTTCTCCTTATATACATAAATAACAGCTGCAGGCAAGAATTCTTGAATTTATGATATGGCTATACACATATTTCTACAATAATACAAAGAGCGAAGTCATGCTGGTCAGCACATATTTTAGATGTCCAGTTTGTGATGCATTACCCCGCCAGATCCAGAATTCCCATCAGATATCGATGAAACACCAATAATGTCGGGCACCCTCCCATCATAAAACGGGTCATAAACAAGAATCATGGACAGGTGTATGTGTATGGAAAACAGGGTCTGTATGTAGTGAATGGTTTATGACATGTTGTGCCTTGATGATATCTTGCTCGGCCACTGAGCGAGGAGCTGCCCAAACAGGCTTGGCTGGAGGCAATGGAGTCAGCTCGGCCAGGTCATGGGGAAGTCAGCTACGGTGGACGTGTCCTTTCAGATCAAACTCGGTCTTAATCAATTGACTATATGAGGGCAAGTCATAAGATGGATGCCGTTTACAAAATGGAGTCTGAGGGTTCGGGACGGAAACCATGATTTAAGGGTGCTAGCATCACTCAATCATGACGCAAATGCATAGGGATAATGTCCTAGTCATTACCGGTCCGTAGATACCAAATTCGTCATGGTACGACAATATTTTGTGTAAGGGTGTTGGACCTCGATATCTGTGGAACAGCAGGGTCCGGATTTATAGTACCACAGACCCTCCTTTTGCCCTCATGTTAGGCAATAACTCACGCTAATCTGAGTCCAAATCTGTATTGATGAATTCATGGAGATGCTGCTGTAGCATCTTTCTGTTGCTCAATTCGTCCCTTGATACAGGCTTCCTTACACATGAAGTAGCGCAGAGGCCACATATTGCAGGAGCGCACTGCACAAACAGGCAGAACATAAACAGAACGGCTAAGATCATCCCGATGAAGATCAGAGTTTTCCATCCCCAAGCAGAGATCAGTTCCCAGACCCACCCTAGCAGAGACCAATCCCCTTTCTCCATGTGAAGGGAATCAGAGATTTTGTGTAATTTGGAGATGGCCTGGTACACTGTCGGAGCATTATCGGGGATGAAAATGCAGCAACTAGATTGGATCACTCTACATACACCACCACGGTCTGCAAGTATGACATCTAGGGCAACCCTGTTCTGAAGGGTCATAAGTCGATCCGACTGAAGCTCAGCTGTCAAGTTGCTAAGGGCACCGGCCGTTTCAGTCACGGCGGACTCAACTATCCTAGTCAATTGTCGAATGTTCCTGCTGTTCACCATGGGCCCCCAAAATGGCAGAAAACCCTTTGCGAAGTCTCCAAACTCCTGACCCGCGGTGTCGTCTTGACTCACGACACCCCTAACTGTCCTTGTCCGATGGTAGTCTGCCCCGGCCGTGTAGGTGGGTGGCAGCAGAAACGAGATAAAGCATGTGCCCGAGAAGTCAGGGGGCAACCATGTATAGGCTTTGTCATGGCAGACGAAGTAGGTGCCTTTAGCCGCCAAGAACGGAGGGGAAGTTCGGGAGGAAAACACGTATGTTTCCGTGCATACGCTCTTCCCCAACTGTGCTTTGGGATCCCTGCCAATACCTTGCAGACACAAGTGACCTCGGTGGGGCACTATCCAGACTGGGGAGGATTTCTTTGTTTTCTGGCTTTTATTCAAAGAGATCCTGTATTTAGTCACGTTCCAACGGCTGTAGGGAGCGAGTTCATCTTTAGGAATCGTTTGATACGTGTCAACATCCCTACTCATATTTCTTATTCCTACCACTAGTGCCTTGTTGCTGGAATCGCTCTCCGCGGAACGGGGCGGGTATGGTTCTAGGGCGAACAGGAACATGGTCTGGAAAGACCACAGAGAACCGTAATAACTGAATGGTAGGATGAAGTATGGAATGCCCTTATCTGTCGTGTGCGGCATGAGTCCGCAGATCCAACAATTCGATGTGTTCATTATGGACTGGTGCTGGTGTAGTAGCTGGATAAAGGAGTTATTTACGAACTCTAGTCTTCTGGCAGACTCGTGTTCAGGACGAGGGTGAAAGGAGTGTAAAGAAGCAGTCGGAGAAGGCGTGGGCTGAGTGTTGTTTACAAAGGTGATTTGAAACGTGGATAAGGTGTAACCAATCAAGAACATCATTATGCTACATATCATCAAAATACATATTATCAGGAATTTCTTCCTGGCCATTACAGTGCATATTCTTGTTTTAAAGTTCATGCGTCTAGCAGGTCTCTCTACCCTCGGAAACTCCATCCTCTGGTTGCTGCCGGCGGTGGGAGGTTGCTTCTGCCAAGATGTGCGCTCTGTCCAGTTCGGGGTAATTCCCTCAGACTGACCAGAACCGTTGATCTAGGCGTCCCCGGCTGCACTCCTCAGACTTCAACCGCGGCCCTAGCAGCAGAACCGGATGGCGGTTCGAAAATCAAAAATGAGCTAGTTCCCTGGGCGAGAGAGCTGTGAAATCAAAAATAGTTCATGGGGAAAAAGGGAAAATCGTACTAATTCGATTATGTCAGTTCCTTGGTCTTGACCTCAGATTATATTGTTCCTTTCCAGGCACGGTGTGATCTTCAAACAATGTTTCAGGTTCTGTAGTGTCCAACTGTATCGGCGGTGGGACAGATCCTTGCAAAATACAATCGCTCTCTTTGTCGGTACCAGTTTCTTTTAGTCGTGCATCGCTGAAGGGGACAAAACGAGGTATAAACTCAGTTTCGGAGTCAGCGACTCCTTGCTGGACCCATCGGTCATATGGAAGGGGGAGCGGGACCCTTTTGCAATGGGCGCCGTGCACCCAGTGTTTCTTCCCGTGGACACTTACTGCAGAGCGGGTGGACAGCAAAACCTAGAAAGGTCCGGTCCAGCAAGGCTCCTCGTTCTTTGTTCGTCTGAAGTTCCGAACCAGGATCCAGGAGCCAGGTTCGATGGCGTGGCCTGGATCGTCAGACACCGGTGGAGAGGAGCTGTGGACCTGTTGATGTAAAGCATGCAGTTTAGTTGTCAGTTCGTGCAAATAGTCAAACAGTGCAGGGTACTCTATCTCCCTGAGCTTTCTGGGCCTCGGTACTCCCCATATATTTGCTGGGCGCCCGAACACGATCTCGTGTGGGCTAAGTCCTAATCTGGAGTGGACAATCATCCTGGTAGACAGGAGTGCTAAAGGCAGGGCGTCTGGCCACTTGAGACCTGTGCTGGCTTGGATTTTGGCCAGTTTCAATTTTAACGTGCCATTATAGCACTCTACCAATCCTGCCGATTGGGGATGATTCGCAGCATGAAATTTCTGGTGGATGCCTAGACACTCACACACTCTCTTCATCACTCGTCCCACGAATTCACTTCCATTATCACTCCAGACAATTCTAGGCATGCCAAATCTAGGGAAGAATTCCTTGACAAGGGCTTTGGCAGTTGACAATGCAGTGTTGTTCTTAAGGGGGTACGCTTCTACCCACCTGGAGAAGGCGCAAACGACAACGAGGACATATTTCAGGTTATTGCACCTCTCCATGTGGATGAAATCGAGCTGCAAGACCTCGAATGGGTACGTTGGAGGCGCAAAATGACCAGCTGGGGTTGGGGTTCCCCTACCGGGATTGTGCTTCAAACACACCATACAATTTCTGACCAGATTCTCTGCACATTTTGGGATACCACCATTCTGCCATACTGGGGCCAACAGTTTACATATTCCTTTCACACTGATGTGTGCCATTCCATGGGCCATCGTCACCACTGAGAGCACATAGGCGTTAGGTAACAACCATCGCTGATGTTCTGACAGTTCGACCCAACAACCATTCGCGTCTAACCTACCCTTGCTTTCTCTCCATTCATTCACCTCTTTCTCAGTAGCATCAGCTTGTATAGACTTCACGCTTTCGATAGTGTCCTCACACATACCCACATCAGGGGTCCATCTAGCAGGACCTACGACATACATCCGACTCATTGTGTTCCTTGCAGTCTCTTTCGCGACCTCATCGGCAAATGCATTCCCTTGACCAACATCATCTCGGATCTTTCTATGCGTGCTGCACTTCACAATCGCAACCTGTAGGGGCAAGGTCAGTGACTCGAGAAGGTCGTGTACTAGCTGGCCGTGTTGAATTTTCGCACCATGTGACGTCAGGAACCCACGTTCACGCCACAATCTTCCAAAACTGTGGGCTACGCCAAAGGCGTACTGACTATCAGTATACACATTCACTCGTTTTCCTTTCGCCAACACACATGCTCTTGTGAGTGCGACTAACTCTGCTGCTTGTGCAGAATTCTGGGGGATGCGAGCTGTCTCTACAATCGTGTGTAATGTTGTCACGGCATATGCTGCAGTCGTATCACCATTCGGCAACTTGAAACATGAACCATCAACCCATAAATTATCATTACATTCAGAGAGGGGAGTGTCCTGTAAGTCTACTCTCCCTTTTGTCTCTTCCTCTGTCCTAAAGCATCAATCATGTTTGTCGACCTCATCTGTCTCTGCTGGAATGGGTAATAATGTAGCAGGGTTGAGTGTATCACACCTCTTTATGTGAATGTGACTTGCTAACAGGGTCAATTCATAGCTGGATAGTCGAGCACTAGTTAGATGTTGCGTTTTCGTCCTGTTTAGTAGGATATCTTCTGCATGTGGGACCATAACGGTCAGAGTATTATTCATGACTAACCCAGCAGACTATCGAATACAGACAGCCGCTGCGGCAGTGGCCCTCAAGCAACTTGGTAATGCCTTGGCTACAGGATCTAGAGTCGCAGAGAAATATGCACATGGGCGTTGTTTGTCCCCAAAGTGTTGTGTCAAGCTTGATAATGCGCAACCTTCCTTCTCGTGGACATATAATGTAAACGGCTTGCTGTATTCGGGGTTGCCCAACACAGGAGCCGAACATAATGCCTCACGCAACTCATGGAAACTCGCCTGACAATCTTCAGACCAAGGCAAAGGATTGGGTGTGTCTTTACGCATTAATGCCAGCAAGGGTTTGGCCAACAGTGAGAAGTTCGGTATCCATTGTCTACAGTACGATGTAATGCCCAAGAAGGCACACACTTCTCTTTGTGTCCTTGGGACACTCAATTCTGCAATTGCCTGTATTCTTTCTGGGGTCAGTCTCCTTCCCTCCTTCGATAAGATGTGACCTAAGTAGGTTAAGTTCTTGTCGGCAAAATTGCAGTTTGGAAAGCGAGACTTTGTGCTTCATGTCTCATAAATGACGCAGCAATGACGATGTGGCTCGCTTGCAAATCTCTTCAGTATCTGCAGCGATCAGTAGATCGTCTACATACTGAATCAGAGTCGCGCCACCAGGTAGAACAATCGTATCGAGTTGTGTTTTCAGAGCCTGACTGAATATTGATGGACTCTCACAGTAGCCCTGAGGAGCGCGTTTAAAGCGAAAGCTTCGTCCTCCTAAATTGAAGCCAAAGATATCTCTGCTCTCCTCTGCAATTGGGATGCTGAAGAAAGCATTCTTCAGGTCAATCACTGAAAACCAATTGGCTGAGGCTGGAACCATTGTCAATAAGGCAGTAATGTCGGGGATGACTGGAAACTGTGGTACAACGATCTTATTCACTTCCCTTAGATCGATCACAAATCGGTACACAGGGGGCTGTGAAGGATCGGTACGCTTTAACACAGGCAAAACAGGACTGTTACAAATGTTGCCTGAAGTCTCTTCGATGACATCTTTCGTAATCAGATCGTAGACGATCGCTAACAAAGCCTTTTCACATTCGTTTGATATTCTATATTGGGGAATACGTGGCAACCTAACATTAGTTTTTAATATTATGACATATGGTGCTATCTTCAAATGACCCACATCATTAGAACCATTCGCCCAAAGTACATCTGGAAGAGATGACAACTCAGTTGGAATTCTTTCCTTTGACAAATACATCGGGGAAATTACTTTCTTACCAAGGGTGAGTTGTACTCCCGAAGGAGAACATTACAAAGTCACATATAATCTCATCAACAAATCCAAACCTAACAAATTTTCGCCACAACCTGTTGTAAGAATGAGGGGTGCTTCTAATTCGCATGGGCCAACAGAAAGAGGCATGGGACTGGAGATCAGGTTTCTAACAGGGGCGCCAGAAAAACCTACTGAAACATTCATTTCGCCAGACAAAGGTGCGCCAGGAAGTTTTGAGTGCATAATAGAACTTTTTGTAGCACCAGTATCCAGCAGAAATGGCTCTGACACTCCGTATGTAATCACCTCGACATAAGGTCCATTCTGATCTACTGGAACTGAAACAACTCCCTCTCTTTGTCCATGGCTGTCCTAGCAATTATTACCCTCATTCTCGTTTTCTGCGTAATAGTTGTCTGCATAGTACTGAGCTGTCCTGGAAGACGCATTATTTTGTTGGTCAAAGCTATTCATAGAATTCTGAGGCGGAAAAGAAATGGTATTCTGGGAGAAATTTCCACGGCCCCTCCCTCTAGGAGCCTGTTGAACACCTCTACCTCTTGCGCCGGAAATACCGTTTAAGCGTCGCGCAAGAGCTTGACAATTACTTTTGAAATGACCCTCTTCTTTGCAATATGCACATTGATTCGGGCCATACGGAGAACGCTGATGAGAAAACTCGTTTCCTTGCTCGTTTCTCGAATACTGCTGTGGTTGCTGATAATTGGGCTGACTAGGAGTGCGAGGCGGATAGGCTTGCTGGAGAAGAACCTTAGTTTTTAACTCTTTAGTCTTCTTGTCTGTCTTATCTAGCTCGTCTTTGCGTCTATTTTCATAGTACTGGGCTGTGGCTAAAATCTGCGCTGACGTGGAAACAGCCCAAGCACTCTCTGAATCTTTCAATTTATTGCACAGTTCAGGAAGCAGATTATGTACAAATTTGTCTACAAACAATCTTTGGCCACCCTCGGTAGCCATGTCCTGACCACTATGATCAGTGAAAGTCTCCTCAAATCTCGTGAAAAAGTCAGACACATTCTCATCTTTCTTCTGCTTGCATGCAGATAGCTTGTCCCAATTTACGCGTAATTCAGGCTTTAACGTTTTCATGTACGCGATAATCCTACCGGGAAGGTCTGCTATTAAAGGCTCGGGTTCAGAACCTCCAATTTGTCTAGCATCAGAAGCAGTAATATTAGCCCATGAGTCACCTAGTTCTTGATCATGGTCTGCATGACGAATTTTACTCCATAAAGGATGCGGAACAACATTCCCAAACAACATGTCTACATCTGCTAAATTCATTACACATGAGCTGGCAGTCTGTGATAACTCCTTGTACTATCCTGCTGGGTTTTTACGTGGATCAGGTAGTGTCTGTTTGAGTGCTTAAACTTCGGATCTTTTCCAGGGGACATGTACCCATACACTCTGGAAATGCGGTGGAACAGATGGTTGTGCATTCGCATCACCTTCCCTCCAAACTGGAGGAACCTCTCTCATAGGGTACTGTTGTGCCTTTTTCCTACCAGACACATCATCCTCATTAAATGATCTAGAGCTGTTTCCCTTACTCCTATAAGATAACAACAGATCCATTGCTCGTTCAACATCTGCACCTATAATCATGCCTTCGTAAAATTTGAATCGCATGCGGGCTAGTTTCTGCGTTTTGGGTCATTGTCTTGTAAATCTTCCCAGAGGTACACACACATCTCTTCAAATACATATCTTTGAGTGGATGACTCCCACTGACGGAAGACTTCCATAACAGACTGAACATCATATCTTACAGTATCAGTAACCCATGTCCTGTCCAGGGGTGTGCATAGGAGGTGAGGCCTGTGAAGTAAAACTCCACGAAAAAGATACGTGGAACTTCTTTATTTAAGATCAATAGAACCTGCACCCTCAGCTTGCTGGTGCCTGTCACTCCTAGTCAAGCGCAGCCTCATCAAAATTTTAAGGCTGCCTTCAATTGGAACATTCTACGTAAGAACCAAAGGTGAGCGGGAGGGGGGGTGGGGGGGAAAGTACCAAGGGGACACGATATAACACATCTTTCTCCCTGAAGGGAAGAGAGGAAGCCAAGTGAGAGGTAGAGAACAAGAAGTGTTGAAAAGAAGACGGGAGAAAGGAAGAGGGAAGAGGATAAGAGGGAATTGATGGAGGAAAGGGAAAAGGGCTAAACAGGCAACACATTCCAACATTTGGTCTTGCGCAGAAGACCTAACAAACACAGAATGTTACAATAAGTATATCATCCATCACACCATTCTGTATCATTCTGTATACTTTGTGCCAACCTGGAGAGGTACTTTGCCTTATTCCTCTTCTCGCCGGGACCTCATCAGACTGAGTACTCAGGGCAAGAGGTCTGCTGGCCACCCTATGTTCTACCTCATTCTAGCCTATGGCGACACGATCCATACTCCATTTTTCCCCATCTTCCAAAATGACAACATTCTTTTAACCTCTTATTTTCTCTGGAGCATAATATTTGTCGCCTTTACCACTCAGGCCCTCAGGTTTCCTGATGTTAACATTTTGCCCCGTCTGAGAGACCTGTCCTTTGCACCCCATTTCCTGTCGTACCACTCCTTGTACTGCTTTTGTCTGGATTCCACACTCATCCTGAACTCTGCTGGATTGACCCACATCTTATCTTTAGGGCACAGCCAGTTGGGGACAATTTTGAGCCCGCTTTCCTCCCCCTCAACAGTTCAAAGGGAGTATGACCTGTGGTGAGACTTGGTGTAGTATGGTATGACTATAGTGTATCTCTAATAGATGGTTCAATGGGTTTACCTGACTTGACTGCCAGTTGAATGCACTCTTTTATCACTCAATTAGCCCTCTCTACCTTTCCATTAACCTTTGGACAATACAATGGTGTGCGTATGTGGGCTATTGACATGTCCCTAAGGAAGTCCTTCCTTTCCTCCGACACCAACTAGACGCCATTGTCCGTGACTATGGTAGAGGGAATGCCCTCCTTAGAGAATACGTCACTCAAGAAAACCTTAAGGGACTTTGTGTTGATGTTGTTCACAAATTTGTAAGTAATCCAGTTTGAAAATTAATCAATGAGCACTAATAGGTACCAATGCTGAGGTCCCTCTGCATGTATAGGACCAGTGATGTCAAAACCTAGTTTGTCAAGTATGAAGCAGACCCTGCTTAGAACCTGTCCCTTAGGTTACAGCAATAATGCCAACAGGTGGCTTAGTCTTTTAAATCCAAATAAACGAAGTGATCAATAAGGTTATCCAACCTGTTTATTTTTCTCAAATTAGAGATTTCAAAGAAGCGTTTGAATATGATCAATCATCCAATCATTGGTGAATTAATGTATTCATTCATCATAAGTCATGATGGGGGAGACTCCAAAAAATCTCGATGCATTTCGGGCATTTGATATGCCCTTCTTCAGGGGAACATCTGTAAGCCAAAAACAAAAGAAAATGCACTGTATCCAAGTATGAAAATTGAACAATCACAATCAATGTCATGCCGACCTCGTGTGACAGAAAAATAAAACAGCATGAGACGAGAGCAGATAGAAAACGGATAAGTCAGATCGTCGAAACGGTGCTCTATAGATCAGTGCTGGTGTTTAAAAATGTGCATATAGATATCCAAAAATAAGAGTGATCAGTGCAAAAAACGGTGTAAGGGTTACCGGTGCGACCAATATGCATGCAAAAAAATGCGAAAAAACTCTTGCATAGCGTATTCAAACAAACGTCAAGAGCTGGTGGGACTTCTGTTTAGCTATCTCAACGCTGGAGAAGAGATAGACACGATGATTACTTATGTGAACGCAAAAAAATAATGAAGCTGTGTAGCGTCAAAAAATCTAAGCGCAAAACGTACAAGAGTGCAGAAGTCGAGTCACCAGTAGGTTCCGGTGTCAGCGCGTGTAGCTCTACCGGTACGAAAAGTGAGCGAACCAGTGCAGTAAGCGAGTCAAAATGGTGAAAGCTACTAGATATAAACATACGGGGAAAGTTTGATCACGTGGAAGGAAAGTGAAAGAAAGAGATGAAGGACTGTTCGCCCAGCGTGAACCCATCTAATATGGCGGCTGTGTAACGTGAATCAACAAATATGTATCAATAATGATCTAAAAAAGTGATGCAGAAAAAACGTAGAAGAGGACAAATTGAAAATAAAAAATGAAACTTGAGAAAATGAACAAATCTGGATATAACAAAGTGTCAACGAAGTGAAACCTAGAACAGATGTTAATGTAGGTGACTGTACGGTATTGAAAAGACTAGGTCAAGAAAGGCAAAATACAAAATATCAAGATACAAAATAACTTAACAATCAGTGTCAACAAACTTGTGCATATGCAAGAACATGAAAGTCAATAATTAAAATGTCCAGTCAAAGTGTTATAGGTAACAAAGAAACTCCATGCGGTCATTGTGCCCATTAGGCTGCATCGTGTTTAGGTAACCAATCCAAAAGTTTTCTCTTCGCAGTAGGACATTGTTCAAATCCATTCCCTCAGAAATATCGACATTTTCAAGAATCAAATATTTCAGTTGCGAAACATTGTGTTGGTGAAGTGAGAGGCTAATGCTGATTTGGTATTTGTTAATCGGATGTTGCTTTTGTGCTCTAGTATTCTCGTGCGAATCTTGCGCAATGTCTTTCCCACGTAGCATAAGCCGCATGGGCATTTGATCAGATAAATCACTCTGGCAGAATTGCAGGTTGCATTGACTTTAAGTTTGATTGGTGTCCCCTTCATGGGGTGGTTGATAATAGCACCACGTATCACATTGTTGCAATTGCTGCAGTTCAGACAAGGCTGTAGGCCTTTGAAGATCCCGATTGTAGAAAAACGGTTTGGTTTGGTGAGCATTTCTTTGAGGTTCGGGCCCCTGGTGTATGCAAACATGGGCCGCTCACAATAAATGTGTTTAAAGTCAGGTTCTGCTGTTAGGATAGGCAAGACTCTGAGGATTATCCTTTTGTATTGGTCGCTGAATATAGAGTACCTAGACGTAATCACCATCCTGGTTTGAGGTAATTTGTGTTTGGGTGTAAGTAGCTCCATCCTTCCCTGAAGTTGGCATCTATCTTCAGCTTTTTTCAGTATTTGAATGGGGTAACCTCTTTTGACCAATCTATTTTCCATTTCCTTGATTTGAAAATTTTATTCTGAGGGATCTGAAACAATTTTTTTGACTCTGAGAAACTGTGAATATGGTAAATTGCATTTTAAATCCGATCTGTGGAAGCTGTTAAAGTGTAAAATGCTGTTTCTGTCCGTTGTTTTTCGGTAGATGTTGGTGGCTAGATGATCATCTTGCCGGGTGATCTGTACGTCCAGAAATTGAATACTTTGTTGGTTAATTTCATGAGTGAGTTGTATGCAATCATCATGACAGTTGAGTTGTGTCAAGGGGTTGAGTAAATCCCCTTCTTTGCCAGACCAGACAAAGAATAAATCATCAATGTATCGCAGAGACATTTTGCAATGTGACCCAGGGCTGAGTGTGTAAAATATGATTTTCCTCAAAACAATGCATGAAAATGTTAGCATAGGTCGGTGCCGCACAATTTCCTATGGATGTTCCAGAGAGTTGTAGGAACCAGTCATTGTTCCAGGTGAAATAACTTGGATATAGAGTGAAGTGAAGTAATTCCATAAGTAGTACTTTCAAATCTGTTGAGATGGTGGATTTGAGTAGAACATGCTCGGGGTATTGATGTATATAATGATCTAACGTCTGCTGTGCATAACCAGATTTCTTCTTGTGGATGATATTTCAATTTGTTGATTTTCAAAATGAAGTTGGCTGTGTCACGTACGTATGTGCTCATTTCTTTGACAAATTGTTGGAGGTGTCTGTCTAAGAATTTTCAAGGGAAGGGTTCACCCAATACAGCCACTGGGACCTGGGTACATATATTGCTGAGAGAGAGGGGTTGATGCACTAACCTTAACAATCTGATGCACCGGTACCTAGTACTGGTTTATTGATTTCGAAAATGTTGTTTTCCTGTCCAGTATGAGGTCCTCTGGTCCTTTTATTAATTGCCATCTCTGACACTGGACCCTGCTCGGCTGCGCCGAGTACTTCCTTGAGTGGGTGAGCCCGTGTGCTCCCTCTCTGCCTATGGAAACAAGCAACCCATGGTATGTCTTGTTTTCTTTTATGTGCTGAGTTTTTTAATTTTACTTTCTCATCTAGGAGGTGACCCTAATTATTATTTTCTATTTTGAAATAGGCTTTGTGTCCCCGTCTTTTGTCCTGAAGAAGACCCCACCGCAAGGGATCTACTTAGCCTGCTTTCATACAAGGGGTCGAAACGTCGACTACTTTCCTTGCTTTCAGCTTCATTCCAATATTTTGTTATTATTCACAATTTATGAAGCATGTTATTTGTGTATGTTATTACTGAACCCATGGTTTGATATACCATAGTTGTATTATTCGAAAATCTATCACTGTTTGGCCGCTTGGCTGTTTTTATGTCACTACCCTTTCCTACACTTACTGCACTATTCCCTCCCTTCTCCGGGGCACTTTAATGATTTTCTATGTGATGTATTCCTTTTCTATCATTGCCCTAATAATTGGCTGTGCTTCATTGCAATTAAATAACAATTGGAGCTTATTGATGTTTTCATTTATTTTGATTGACTTTTTTGTTTGAACAAGTGTGTTTGATACTGGGACCCCTCTCTCTCAGCAATGTCTAAGAATTTGCCAACGGATTCACGTATGCTGCCATGAGTTGAAACGATGGGTCTGAATGGCGGATGTTCCAGATTTTTATGTATTTTGGGTAACATGTAAATTGTGGAAGAACTGGGATTGATTGGTAACAGAAATGTATCGACCCTTTTGGTGATGATGCCTGTGGTAACCGCTTTAGAGACAATGTTTTTTAACTCATCCATAAATTGATTGGTCTGATTGTAACCAAGAGACATGTAGGTGTTTGTATCATGTACGTGTAGGTTGACCTGGTCTTCGTAGAATTGGCTGTTCATAATAACCAAGGCACCGCCCTTATCAGCATTTTGACAAGTAATTTGAGTATTGTTAGCCAATTTTCGAATGACTGCTTTCTCTTTCTCTTTCATAGTCATGTTTGTGTGTTTAGACAATCGTTTAAATGGCAGTTTAGAAAGATCTTTTTTCACTAGATTCTCAAAGAGATCAAGACTTTTTTGGCTGATGGGAGCCAAAAAGGTGCTTTTGGGTCTCAAGCCCATAAGAAGAGAATCATCATTAGGGTTGGTTATGGTGACCACATTTTCAAAATAATTCCTTAATCGTAAGTTTCTCATGCATTTGAAAAAACTAATCTCCAGTTCAAGAGTGTTGGACATAGTAGTCGGCACAAAAGATTGCCCTTTTTAGGTTTTGCCTGGCGAAAGCTGCGCTTTCTGCGCAGCTTTTTCGCGCAGGCGAAAACCTGATGAGAACAGTAGTGTGGCTTTGGTTCGGCCCTCGTCATTGATTGGCTGGCTCCGTAAACGGAGCCTTGCCATTGGACGAGGGGCCTGTCCGTCAATGCCGGACCAGACACGGGGGCGTTCCCGAGATTCTTTGGCTTTTGCCGACGTCACGGGACGCCGGGAACGCCCCCGTGTCTGGTCCGGCATTGCCGGCACTTCTGCGTCTCTTCTCCCCCGTTTCCCGCCCCGTGACTGGCCGGCCGGCCAATCCTAGCGCGGCCGGACGGAAGTGCCCGCCCCCCGCAACAAGAAGGAAGACGGCAAGAAGTATGGCGGCGCCCGCGGGGCTCCCGTGGCCTGGAGGGAACCCCGGGAGATGCGGAGGACGTTGCCGGTCTCCCATGCCGAAGAGGGAGACCGGAGAAGTGCCAGAGAGATTGTTGACGTTGCCATTCTCCCATGCCGAAGAGGGAGACCGGAGAAGTGCCGCCGTCGCAAGGTGCAGGTGAGTCGATTTGTTTTTTTTTTTTTTCCCCTCCTCTCTTCCCCTGCCTTCCTGCCCCAACCTCTCTCCCCCTGTCTCCTACCTTCACTCGTCGCTACGGGCCGCCGCTTAAGCGAGGTCGCTGCCGCCTTGTTACTAAAGAAACGCCTAAGTTGGCTGAGCCTGTGGTGCAGCAAGGAGCTCAGATGGTACTACGTGACTTCCTGTCCTGTCCACTTCTGCGGGTGCTAATGAGAGAGGTGCGTGCACTGCCCGTCTTTCAAAAGTGCGTGCTCAGGTTCACTTGCTGCATGCCAAAAAAAAGTATTATGATTGCTACCTGGTCTTGCTTGACCCACGCCTGCTCGCGGTTCTACTCCTGCCTACTCTGTTCTTCCTGCTGCCTCCCAGGAAATTCGTGCTGCCTGCTCGGGTGCCTTGCTGCCTTCATAGCTATCTCTTCTAATTGATTGAAATATTTCGGTTGCCTTCTCTGTTAAACGTCACAAACTTCTCTCAGGTGTATCCAGGGATTCTTCTGGAATTGTTGCTGCCTGCTCTGGTTTCCAGTCTGCCTGTAAGGGTATCCTTGTTTGGACATTCGTGCTCTGCTACCCTTTGTGCCCGCTGTCTGCCATCTCTACTGCCCTCCCTGGTAGAGTGCCCTACTATCACAGCTCCCTGCTGTGGCACCCCCACTGCCTGCCCTGCTATTACTGTGGTCCCCCCTGTTACACCCCTTACATAATCAAGGACGCTGTCTTGGTCTATTGTCGCTGCTGCCTGCTCTGGTATACCTAACGGGACAACTTTGCTGCCTGCTATGAATCATACATAGCCTATGATACGCCCGCCCGTCCTTCTGACACCCCTCCTAGCTGTTCCGGTACTGGCTGCCTTTACTATGATGCCATCTGCCTGCCCCAGCATCCTCATGATGGTACTACGTGACTTCCTGTCCTGAAGGGCGCAAGACTCCAGTCCTGGATTTATATTTAACAGCGCAGTGCATTCTGCTACTTGTAGTTTTTGAGTCAAACAGAGCTAACGGGCTGAGCTGTCACATTACAAACGGCTGCAGGAAGAAAGCCAAGACTGGTGACATCGACTGTATGCAATCTGGCGCATTGATGCGCCTGCTAGGGTTTCCCTGCTGCTGACTGCAAGGTTACCCCGTGGACTGTCCTGGCATCACCGAGGCCTGCTCAGGTGTCCCTGAAGTGCTGACTGTGCAGCCTGCCGCAAACCGCACCTGCCAGGCACCTCTTGAAAGAACAGTTCTGGAGGTAGCCCATGCTCAGGAAAGGTGGGGCGAAGCCCATGGCCGCCCCCTCCCCCCTCATTACAATGCACCAGCCCCACACGCTGCACCTGCGGATAACAGAGCACCTTACCTGCAAAGCCTGAAGTCCGTGCCAGCTCTTCCCGT
Source organism: Lissotriton vulgaris (assembly GCF_964263255.1). NCBI lineage: Eukaryota > Metazoa > Chordata > Amphibia > Caudata > Salamandridae > Lissotriton > Lissotriton vulgaris. Next base: position 19,360 of record NW_028253344.1, read on the forward strand.
GACTGCTGCTCCTCCCTGTGCCCTGTGGTTCCTGCACCTCCCGTGCCTGCTCCCTGTACCTCCTGTGATTTTTGCGCCTCTCTGTGCCTGGTCCTGGCGCCTCTGGGATCCCGAGGCTGCTACTTCACCTCCAGGCGCCTGGTCGCTGCACCCACTGAGGATGCTGCACATCCTGTGCCCGCTCCTTGCACCCCTCGCGGTGTAAGCAAATAAAATTAAATTAAAAGCTTTTTATCATCTCTCTCCACGCCTTCTTAGTTGTTAGGCCAATGAGTCATCAGCAATATTATTCCTGGTGCAAGATTCTGAAACAACCCATCAGTCCCAGCTGCTCTTCCCTCCCCGCCTTAAATGGCGTCCGCTGCGCGACAGCAGGAGTGACCCCTGACCCTGCTTGCAGGCCAGGTCACTTCCCCGCTGCCGCACAGCTCCACCTGAGTGTCTGCACCTCCTTTGCTGCCTCTCCGCTGTGAGTTCATTCCTGCTGTCTGCCTTGCATTTGTAATACTTTGCTTCCTGTATTTTTGTGCCTGTACTTTCTATTGTTGCGCCTCTGTAGGGTTCCGTTGCCCCCGCTTCGGCCCGCTCCCCCCTCCTCTCTTCTGTTTACCTCCTCTGCCCGTTCCCCGCCTTTGCTCCCCTGCGGCCCGCCCCCCTCGATTCCCATTCTCCACCCCGCTCCCACCTCCCAGCTGCTCCTCCCTCCCTGCCTTAAATGGCAGCCGCTGCGCGACAGCAGGAGTGACCCCTGACCCTGCTTGCAGGCTAGGTCACTGCCCCGCTGCCGCACAGCTCCACCTTTGCTTCCACTGCCGCTCCGCCGTGAGTTCATCCCGCTCTCTGCCTTGCATTTGTAATACTTTGCTTCCTGTATTTTTGTGCCTGTACTTTCTTTTGTTGCACCTCTGTAGGGTTCCGTTCCCCCCGCCACGGCCCGTTTCCCCCCCCTCTTCTGTTTACCCCCTCTGCCCATACCCTGCCGCTGCTCCCCTGCGGCCCCGCCCCCCTCGATTCCCATTCTCCACCCCACTCCCACCTCCCAGCTGCTCATCCCTCCCTCCCCGCCTTAAATGGGGGACGCTGCATGGCCATGCCTCTGGCTTGCCAGAGGCAAGCCTGTCTGCGCCCGTGCATGCCTGGACCGTGCCCAGTGCCAGAACCCCTGGCCCCCGCGAACACCACAACACCAGAATACACTATGATGCCAGCACCCTCCACTCACTCAATGCCGGCTGAAAACACACCTGCTTCCAGGCCACCCCGAAACGGACCCACGGACCCTTCTCCTGCCGCACCTGGAGCTTCACCTGCGATAGAACCACCAAATCTCCACGGACTGGACCCAACAACCTCCGTTGCATACTCCTCAACACCCGCTCCGCACGTAAACACGCTGTCGAGCTCTGGGATCAGTTCGACACCTCCGCCCCAGATGTGGCCTTTCTGACCGAGACCTGATGGAACGACTCCTCAGGGCCTGACATCGCCATAGCCATCCCGGACGGCTACAAGATCACCCCCAGGGATTGGGCTAACGGAGTTGGAGGAAGAATAGGCATCATCCACAAGTCCACCCTCAGAATCGCGGGCACACAGATGACACCCTCAACACCGCCGAACACCTGCACTTCCGGATCCACACCGACCCCAACACCACCCTCAGAGGAACACTCAACTACAGACCCCCCGGACCCCAGGCTCAGTTCAGCGACTCCATCGCCGACCTCGCCAGCACCCACGCACTCGCCTCCACGGACTACATCCTCCTCGGGGACCTGAACTTCCACCTTGAGAACAACAACGACGCCAACTCCGCCACCCTGATCGCCAACCTCGGCCTCAGACAACTCGTCACCGCACCCACCCACGCCGCCGGGCACACGCTGGACCCCGTCTTCTCCACAAGATCCCATGTTACCTTCCACCACACAACCGAACTCCACTGGACCGGCCACCGCTGCATTCATTTCACCTTCAAGAAACCAACCACACACCACCACACCCAACAACTACCTCGCCGCTGCTGGAGCAAAGCCACCGACGACCAGCTGTTCACCCTCGCCCAGAAACCCACCCAGCAACCCCACCAACCCAGACGCCGCAGCCCGCAACCTCAGACAGTGGATCGACGACTGCGCCAACACCCTCGCCCCGCTCAAGAAACCCTTCAACAGCCATGCCAGCAATAGAGCCATCTGATTCACAGACTAGCTCCAGACCTCCAAACGCGCATGCCGGAAACTGGAGAAGACATGGCTCCACGAATGCACACCGGACAACCACGCAGCCCACAAGGACGCCACTGTGAAGACATCACCACCTCATCAGACTAGCCAAGAGATCCTCCTTTAAAAACCGGCTGGACAACAACGCACACGACAGCAAAGAGCTCTTCAGCATCGTAAAGAAACTCTGCAACACCAGTGCCACCACCAACAACATCCCGCCCTCACAAGAACTGTGCGACTCAGTAGCCATCTTCTTCCACTGCAAGATCGCTGACATCCACAACAGCTTCAACACCCTGACCGCTTGACTACACCAGACACCACCTCCCCTGCGAACACCACCAGCACCAACCGCCTGACCTCCTGGTCCATCATCAATGACAACGAGACACGCAAGATCATGAACTCCATCCACTCAGGATCTCCGTCAGACCCGTGCCCACACCACGTATTCAACAAAGCAGACGCAGCCATCGCACCCCAACTACGGAAGGTCATCAACATCTCCTTCGAAACAGCGACATTCCCGGAAAGCTAGAAGCACGCCAAAATCAATGCCCTCCTTAAGACCCCAAAGCGGACCCCAAGGACCTAAAGAACTTCTGGCCCATCTCCCTGCTCCCGTTCCCAGCAAAGGTCATTGAGAAAATCGCCAACATTCAATTGGCCCGTCACCTGGAAGACAACATCTTGGACCCGTCCCAGTTCGGTTTCAGACGCAACCACAGAACTGAGACAGCCCTCATCGCTGCCACAGATGACATCAGGCACCAACTAGACAACGGTGAAACATCAGCCCTCATCCTCCTGGACCTGTCGGCCTCCTTCGACACAGTATGCCACTGCACACTCGAGACACGCCTCCTAGAAGCCGTAATCCAAGAGAAGGCCCTGGACTGGACCACGTCCTTCCTCTCAGGCAGAACCCAGAGAGTCCACCTCCCACCCTTCCAATCCGAAGCCACCAACATCATCTGCGGCATCCCCCAGGGCGCATCCCTCAGCCCGACACTGTTCAACGTCTACATGGACCCCTCGCACAAGTAGCCCGCCATTACGACCTCAACATCTCCTACGCCAACGACACCCAGCTCATCCTCTCCCTCACCAAGGACCCACACACCGCCAAAACCAACCTCCACAAGGGAATGAAGGCCGTCGCAGACTGGATGAGGAGCAGCCGTCTGAAACTGAACTTTGTCAAGACGGAGGTGCTCATCCTCGGACCCACCCCCTCAGCCTGGGATGACTCCTGGTGACCGACCACGATGGGAACAGCACCAACACCCACCGACCATGCACGCAACCTAGGATTCATCCTCGACTCCTCCCTCTCCATGTCCAGGAAGGTCAAAGCCATATCCTCCTCCTGCTACAACACCCTCCTCATGCTCTGCAGGATCTTCAAGTGGATCCCGACCGAAACAAGAAGAACGGTAACACAGGCCCTCGTTAGCAGCAGATTGGTCTACGGCAACGCACTCTACGCAGGAATCCCAGCCAAACACCTACGACGACTACAACGCATCCAAAACGCTTCCGCCCGACTGATCGTCAATGCCCCCCGACGCAGCCACATCACCCCCCACCTGAGAAACCTATACTGGCTCCCCGTCGACAATAGGATCACCTTCAAGCTCCTCATCCACGCACATAAAGCACTCCACAACGCCGGACCAGCCTACCTGAACAGCAGACTCAGCTTTCACACTCCCACCCGCCAGCTCCGCTCCGCCAGCCTCGCCCCCGCATCCAACGTACGACATCCAGCGGCAGATCCTTCTCCTACCTCGCCGCCAAGACCTGGAACACCCTCCCTACCCACATATGGCATACCCAAGACCTACTCTCCTTCAGAAGACTCCTCAAAACCTAGCTCTTCGAACAGTAACCGCATTCCCTCTCCCCTCAGCGCCATGAGACCCTCACGGGGAAGTAGCGCGCTTTACAAGTACTCTGATTGGTTGATTGATAAAATGTGGTCCCTAAGTCCACACATAGTCTAATACTCTGACCACTATCCTTGGTTGTGATTTGTGTGCCAACCAAGCAGAGCTCTGTATTTCTTGAATTACACCTTGGTTGACCAATTTTTCAATTTCCAATCTTAAAGGTTCTCTCATAAGTAAAGAAATAGAACGTGTTTTTTGAACTACTGGGACTGCACTTTCTTTTAGAACAATTTTATGCATGTACGTTTTTAACAATGCCAAATTTTCATTACATCTGGAAATTCTATAGTGAGATTGGTTCCGACTTCTGGGGGATCAATAAGTAAAACTTGGTCATGATTATTGGGGTCCAGGGTAATTCCTAATTCTTTCTGATGTTTCCACACCAGAAGACTTGATCCCTGCTTGGTTATATAAATCTTTCCCACTGTGTGTCTATTTTTAAATGAAATTCTCATTCTCACCATCTTTTCTAAGGGTATAGGTTCTCTATTGTACCCAGATGGACTTATATCAGCATTTTCCAACTTGATGTTATGCTTAGTAAACTTCTCGGTAAAATATTTACTTTTCCACTAGAGTAAAAGGGAACATGAGTCTGCATATACCTTGAATTTTTCCTCATCAAGACTAATCTCCCATGTGGGATACTGTGTTTTTTACTCCAAGTTTCCTTCCTCAATCTGAAAAATAAAATTATTTTCCTCTTCCTTCTCTACCTCAGGGTTTTCAATCACATGTACTTTGGGACTATATAACAGCTTGTCACGGAAGGGGGGCTGCAGGCGATGCCTGTCCAATGCAGTGCAGAGGAGGTGAGGCCTGTCCAGAGCTGGGGGGTGCAGAATAGGTGAGGCCTGTCTAGTGGGGTGCAGAGGAGGTTAGGAATGTCCAAGGGGTGCAGAGGAGGTGAGACCTGTCCAGGGAGGTATAGAAAAGGGGAGGCCTGTCCAGCATGGTACAGAGGAGGTGCTGCCAGTGCAGTGGGTGCAGAGGAGGTGAGGCCTGTCCATTGGGTGCAGAGGAGGTGAGACTTTTCCTTTACTGGGTGGTGCAGACGATGTGGGGCCTGTCCAGAGGGGGTGCAGAGGATGTGAGGCCTGTATGAAGAGGGCGGGGTGTGCTAAAGAGGTGAGGCCTGGCCAGTGGGATGCAGAGACGAGGAGGCAATTTCCAGAAGGGGGGGGGGGAGGCAGAGGAGGTGAGATGTATCCACATGGGTGCAAAGGAGATGAGGCATGTCGGGCAAGGGGTTGGGAGGTGCGGCAGAGGTGATGCCTGTCTAGGGTGGTGCAGAGCAGGGAAGACCTGTCCAGGGGGTGCAGAGAAGGTGAGGCCTGTCCAGGGGTGCAGAGGAGGAGCAAGGCCTGTCCAGGGTGCAGAGGAGGTGAGGCCTGTCCAGGGGTGCAGAGGAGGTGAGGCCTGTCCAGGGGTGCAGAGGAGGTGAGGCCTGTCCAGGGGTGCAGAGGAGGTGAGGCCTGTCCAGGGGTGCAGAGGAGGTGAGGCCTGTCTAGGGGTGCAGAGGAGGTAATGCTTGTCCAAGGGTGCAGAGGAGGTGAGGCCTGTCCAGGGGTGCAGAGGAGGTGGGGCCTGTCCAGGGGTGCAGAGGAGGAGAGGCCTGTCCAGGGGTGCAGAGGAGGAGAGACCTGCCCAGGGGGTGCAGAGGAGGTGGGGCCTGTCCAGGGGTGCAGAGGAGATGAGGCCTGTCCAGGGGTGCAGAGGAGGAGAGGACTGTCCATGTGATGTAGAAGGGGTGAGGCCTGTTTGGAGGGCGGTACAGAGGAGGCGAGATCTGTCGGGGGGGGGATGCAGAGGAAGCGAGGCCTTGCCAGGGGGCTCAGAGGAGGTGAGTGAGGCCTGTCCAGGAGGGTGTAGAAGAGGTGAGGCCTGTCCTGTTCTTGGGTGGTTCAAAGAAGGTGGCGCCTCTCCAGGAGGGATGCAGTGGAGATGAGGCCTGTTCGTCCAGGCGGGGTTGTCGAGAGCTGAGTTTAAGTTTGTTTATTGTTGCTCCAAGAGATTTGTGTAATGAGTGTAAGTTGCTTGTAAACTGGCCAATTGAAGAGCCACGGAGTGAAGCGCCTCAAAATATTTTATTATATATACAAGAGATTAATGCAGATTTACAGACAATATTGCAAAGGCAAAGACCGGGTAAAAGAGGGTGCATCTTTTAGTGTTGCATCCAGAGGTTAGTTCACATATCCAGCAAAATGTGAGGGGCTGCAGAATAACATTCTGCATGAGATTTTGTTTTACGCAAAGAACTGTAGTGACAATTCTGTTACTAAGTAGAAAAATATATCAAAGAAAAAAAGAGCGCTCAGACAAAAATGTTCCAGAAGGGTGACAATATTGCAAAAGCAAAGACCGGGTAAAAGAGGGTGCATCTTTTAGCGTTGCATTCCGAGGTAGTGCATATATCCAGCAAAATGTGAGAGCTGCAGACTAACATTCTGGATGAGATTTTGTTGTAACCAAAGTTCTGTAGTGACAATTTTATTACTAAGCAGAAGAAGATCAAAATAAAAATAATGATGGCTCAGACAACATTTTTCCAAACGGGTGACGAAATTGGTTCTCAAGGATTGCATTCTCGTTTTGATTCTGGGTTTGTTTGAGGTGTGAATTTGGATATGCACGGTGTTGGTGTGCAGAGTAATGATGTTCAGTATGGGCAAGGAGGAAATGTTGTTCCTCTGGGTCAGGGCCGGACTGGGAACCCAAACCAGGCCTGACAATTTTGGCGGCCCAGATCCCTACCTCTTTTGTTGCTTGGGGGTGATATAACATCACCACAGCAAAACCAGCCCCCAGTGACCAATATGTTTCCCAGCACTGAACAATCGTCCTCCACTCTTCCAGCCTCCCGGGAAAACCCTGAAGCCCGTTGCGGCCGGTCCGGCCCTGCTTAGGGTATAGGTTTTACTGAAAGTGGCAATTTAAATACCTCAAACACTAATGTGCAGAATATGAGATGCTCCTTGCGATGTTTGCAGGAACCTGGGAAACTGGAACATGAATCAGATGGCACAGAATGGGATGTCACAGTGGGAAACATCCTTTACAACGCAACTTTTACCACGCAGTGCCTTTACATCGCAACTATTACAATGCATGTCATTACAATGCATTGCGCTGGGGGCGCTCTAGGATAGGGATTCGATTTAATTTACTATCCAACAACTTCCCTACTATCCACGGGGACTGGAGTTGGAATAGTAAATTAAACTATTCACTATCCAGCACCCCTCAACGCTATGCGTTGTAACAGCATGCGTTGTAAAACCTGCGATATAAAGGCATGCGTGGTAAAAGCATGCGTTGTAATGTCATACATCCGTCCCAGTCAATGGTTCCAGCCCAACTGGCCTCTGTGCCGAGCATGCAGAATCAAAGGCAGATATATTGGAACATGCCTTCAGTTCAGATGGTGCCACAGCCCAGTGCAGAATAGAACGCCAAGTTCTCAACAAATTTAAGACTTCAATAAAATCCTTTTTTGATTAATAATGATTTTCCACAACTTTCATATACACTAGGAGTTTCTACTGGACTGATTCAGACACAATGGCGATGCCTGAGACCGGAGAAGGATTGCATGCTTGGTGCAGTCCTAGAGGTCACCCAGAGTGGCCCTTTTGTAGAAGAAGTAAATGGGAATCCGGCATCACTTTTAATCAATAAATGTGCCTCCCGTTCCACAGTCAGACTGACGGGAGCGCCCAACCCACCCCTCTGGGGAAAGGAGTCCAAGTTGTAGGCATTTCTAATAAATAACTAATAGGCTGTCAGAAAATGTTCGCGTACAAATTGGGTCAATGATGAATGGCACAAACATAAACTGTGATTAAGAGCCAGTTATTATGTTAGGGAATAACCTTGTAAAATAACTTGTGGCTTTTAGGGGAAGAGTCACAATTCATTATTCATTTTGTAGGTGTGGTTTATTAAATTACATTTTGTTGTGCCATGTTTTCATGAATATTCATTGGTTGCTGTCATTTTTACCTCATCATAAACCATGTCAATAATGTGTTCTCTCTGTCTAAAAACTTATAAACTGTACTGTTTTGGGATATTTGCTGGAATTGTTTTATTTTACACTTTTCCCAAAGTCAGACTACATGTCAATCCTCTTACTGATTTTGTACTTAAGAACGTTTCCTTGATTTTTAACTAGGCCGTTTCTATGTCTGTTTGCTATTTGATATTATAGAAAAACGTTTTCTTATTTCTTAGCACACATTTGTTGTGGTGGTCTGTCAATTGACTTTACAGATAGTTATTTCTGATTCTGGCCCCTCCTTCTGAGACGCCAGTGACACTGCGAGCTACGGGAGGAGGAAGGGGGGAGGCTCTTGTGTGCCCTGCAGGCTCTATCTTCTGCCTTCTCCTGCCCAATACATATATTTCGGAGAGGCATAGGTCTAGTTCTTGGGTTGCCGTCCTCTAGGGCTCACAAGACACTGACCCTCCGTATCACACCTTTAAATAATTTATAAATTGAAAGCGCCAACACATTGATGCCTTGTTGCTTCCAATGCTCAGCATTTGAACTCTGCATCAGCTTGAGCTTGAATTGTAGTTGCTCAGAGAACATGGTTTGGAACAATCTAAGAGTCTCGTTGAATTATCTATGAACGGTGGACAGAATTTAACATGCCTTTTGTGAACCAGATTGTTTTGATTTGCAAGTTTCATGGGATCTAAATGGAAAGATGGGGGTTATGAAGACGTGGACTGGGTTGTTAGGGTTTGTTCTCTGAGACTGTGGGTGTACTCTATATTCACAGAGACCTTTTCCAGCAGAGTATCGTGGTTGTTGAACCAAAAAAAGTATTTATTCATAACCAGAGTTGCTTGACAATGGCCTCCAGAGAACAAGAGATTCTTTTGTTTTGGAAGTTCAGGACGGTTATTTGGAAGACGGGATGAAGTATGATCGTCTGAAGCAAAACTATTTCTTTACTTCCTTTCAAGGTATTCTGGGATCACCAAGTAGTGCAGCGTGGCTGCCACCCTTGGAGGAACAACATATAATATAACTTTCAGGTAAGGATTCCTATAACTGTAAGTTTCCTTTTCCCCCGTTTCTTCTTTCTCTATTCCCTTTGTTGAACTGTGTTTAAAAATGACCATCAAGACTCCATTCTGTGTTGCCATGCTCTCGGCAAACCTGATAAGGAATTGCTTTCTGTGACTCTGTTGAACCTAGCTTAACCCCCTGCTCCTCGTGGTTGAGCCTCCTGAAAAGCTGCTCGTGCACCTTGTCCTCCGGTTGCATCAGAGGTTCAGCCACTTCCTGTCAGCTGTTGGTAATTCAGCCTCTCATGACCAGCCACTGTGACTTGTGACCACCATCTGTGTCCTGAAAACAAAGGCTGTGTGTATTGCGCCAGCAGCAGCAGGCGCTCTGTGACTGCACCTTGTGACGGAAGACAGAGGCTGTGTGTGTTGTGTAAACAGAAACAGATGCTCTGTGACTACGCCATGTGAGCATGGAAGTCAGACCAACGCCACCTGAGGGACATGCTCCTTTACCACGAGTGCGCCACCCGAGGCTGATGAAACACGAGGCCTAACTAGAACTGGACAGATGAGAAACTTGCATTGTGTAAGGGGGGGTTGCCAGTACTATAACTATGTGTAAGCTGTGAAGGAAAACAGCAGTCTCCGTAGAATTGTCTTTGTACCATTCTGGGACCTCTGTCCTTAGCTCGAGCTAATAAATGACTTGCTTCCCTCCGCGGCTGGTTGTCCTGGTCTCTTTTGGTAATGTATGATTGATGCAAGAAGGACCCGTAGATTCAAGGCGTTTCCCTGCGCCACTGGCTTTGACTTCCCTAGTGGGGGGGGGGGTCTCCAAAAGCCAGTTCTACACCTTTCTTGATCTCTTTTTTGTTTTTGTCTCTTCAGCTTCAATATTTTACTCCCTCTGTACACTATTCTTGTTGTTATCAAACTTCTGATAATCACCTGATGGAGTCACATTCCTCCTGGAACGTGTTGGGAGTGTAGTGCAGGTCCAGTTCCTTTTTAGGTCAGTTTTGCCCCCCAGTTCCTTAACTATTGGCACATTTGTCTCCTCCTCTACAGCACGTGATACTATAATCCCTCTGTCTGTCTTTCAGCGTTGTTTCTCTTTGGATCTGACTTCCATCTCTTTACATCCTACCATCCTACCCTTTTCTGTCTTATCTACTACAAGCAAAAGACACAGTACATGTGTGTGGACACACATGCACACAGGGCTTGCTTTAGGGTGGTGTGGCCGGTGGAGCTGCACCTGGTGCTGACCTTGGGGGCACTGTGTTTAGATGTAACTTATGGTTTCCTGTGCTGGAACATGTGGTGAGAGTGGAAGATAGCCTTTTTCTCTTTCTTCTGTTTTGTGTTTTCCTTATCTAGACCCTTTTTCGTTTCCTTTACTGTTGTGCTGTTTTTTTCTCTTTTTCAGGTGTTGCAGCGCCCTGGTCCTGTCGAAGGAGCATGATGAGCTCTGGGCCACCAAGTAAGTCCTTATCATCCGCACAATTTGAAAGGGTGAATTCCACTGAGCTAACTGGACACAGCGTCTGTCTATGGTGGCATTTAAAGCACTGAGTGCAACAAGGCCAATTCCTTTGTTCCTAGATCACTGGAAAAAGGAATAGATGAAGAGTCTAGGTGGGCAGGGTTAGTAAATAACATCTGATAATTCATTAAAAGTATTACAAATATCTCATTTGATGCCAGCCTTTGCCACAGAAATTGTAAATTGATAGTGTTGGCTGCTTCTGAGAATCGGTGTCACAATATATGTGCAACTTGAGTTTCTTTCTTAAATATTAATTACGTTTGCTCTCACATCCTTGAGTTCCAGTGATCCAAAGCTCCCGATCTACAGTGTTCCGAGCTGTTTCACCACTATCAGAAATGATACTCAACTGATTTCCTAGCTTGTTTTTGTCAATACATTCTTTGTGCAAAGTATAAGGTCACAAATATTTTTTCTTTGTGTTCATTTACAATCTCTGACTCCGTTTCTACAGGTGACTGAAGCATGAACAGAAAAAAGAAGGTTTAAATTTAGTGAAACATAACGAAAAGGATTATTTCAAGAAAAGTTAAAACATTCTCGCGCTCTAGAGAAGAAACACATTCTATGTGCCAGGAATGGTGAGGATGTTGGAGCGGAAGAAACTGGTGAATGTGAAAGTTGTCAAATCCCTAAAGGAAAATTACCATAAATGTTTACCAAGTGCCAGTAACTGAGATTGAGGAGAACATTGGCCACAACTGATCCCCACACAGTGCACTTGAGAAAACTCAGTGATGTAAATTCTGTTTCATGGTTTATGAGAAATGCTTTGGAGACGCAAACCCTCCCCAACAGATCAGTATCCGTAGACGTGATGTGAAAGAACCGTCAAGAAGACTAATATCCTCGGTTTACAAGCGCAAGCTTTTGTCTCCATCTCCTGTGATTCAGAGGAAAGAAAAGATTGTTTAAAAGAAAGTCATTGTAAATGCTCTTTCTCAGATGTTGATTCACCAAAGATGCTGGATTATCATTTCCAATATAGGAAGATTTTCCCCCACCAACTCTGTCTCTTGAGTTTGATCCGATTGGTTTCAAAGGATCCTGTAACTCCAAAGTGGATCAAGTACCGGTCTTAGCCACTGAGCAAAAAAGCATATACTGGCACTGAAAGTATAAAAGGGGCCAGTGTTACGCTATTGATAATTCTTAAACCACCCTGGCATGCCCTAATCATCTATCATTACTTGTATGAACAAACATAGCTACCAGGCAAACACTAAAGCCTAAAGACCTTATCAGTGCTTTTAAAACTCCTAAATCAAATGTGATAAAACAGAATCACTAAATGAGACTAATTAAACAAGAGAAAATTCACCCGGGCATAACTTGGAGAAAATGAATCCATGAGAGGCCTCTTAATCAATACAAGGGGCTCCTCAGTGAAAGTTTATAAAGACAAGTTAGATCGGTGCCTTTAAAGGTAGGAAAATGATCTCCAGGTAAAAACTATCATTAGTTAAATACATATGTTAAGAAGAGCATCTGAAATGTATTTTAGAAGTTAATGCTGAGTTGTAACTTAAACATGTACACAATCAGAAATCAGATTCAGTCTTAAAATGACGTGTATTCAGGAACAAACCCAACTTGGAGAAACAAACAACTCGAATAAGAGCAATAACTGTGAGAACAGCTTTAGTTATCAATCCCACCTCACTAAACATGAGAAAACTAGCTCTGGACGAAAACCCTATCAGTGTCCTGAATGCCAGAAAGGCTTCAGTCTCAAATCCAACCTTACTGTACATGAAAGAACTCATACTGGACAAAAACCTTATCAGTGCTCTGAATGCTCGAAAAGTTTCAGTCAGAAATCCAGACTTACGGTACATGAAAGAACCCACACTGGACACAAACCATATCAGTGCCCTGAATGCTGTAAAAGCTTCTGTAGCAAATTCAATTTCACTATACATGAAAGAACTCACACTGGACAAAAACCTTATCAGTGCTCTGAATGCTCGAAAAGCTTCAGTCAGAAATCCAGCCTTACTGTACATGAAAGAACCCACACTGGACAAAAACCATATCAGTGCTCCACGTGCCAAAAAAGCTTCCGTTTTCGTGGCAGTCTGATTCAACATCAGGTAACTCACACTGGACAAAAACCTTACCAGTGCTCTGAATGCTTGAAACGCTTCAGTCAGAAATACAACCTTACTGTACATGAAATGACCCACACTGGGTATAAACCGTATCAGTGCTCTGAATGCTGTAAAAGCTTCAGTCAGAAATCCAGCCTTACTGTACATGAAAGAACCCACACTGGACAAAAACCATATCAGTGCTCTGAATGCTGCAAAAGCTTCAGTCAGAAATCCAGCCTTACTGCACATGAAAGAACCCACACTGGACAAAAACCATATCAGTGCTCCACGTGCCAAAAAAGCTTCAGTTTTATTGGCAGTCTGATTTAACATCAGGTAACTCACACTGGACAAAAACCTTACCAGTGCTCTGAATACTGGAAAAGCTTCAGTCAGAAATCCAGCCTTACTGTACATGAAAGGACCCACACTGGGCATAAACTGTTATACTGCTCTGAATGCCAGAAAAGCTTCAGTAGTAAATCAGCTTTCTCTCACCACGAGAGAGCTCATACTGGACAAAAACCTTATCAGTGCTCTGAAAGCTGGAAAAGCTTCAGTCAGAAAGGCAACCTTACTAAACATGAAAGGACAAACACTGGGCATAAACTGTATCAGTGTTCTGAATGCCAAAAAGGTTTCTATCAGAAATCCGGTTTAACTCTACATCAGAGAATACATACTGGGCTCAAACAGTATCAGTGCTCTGAATGCCAGAAAAGCTTCAGTCGTAAAATAACTCTCACTCAACATGAGAGAACTCACACTGGGCAGAAACCGTATCAGTGCTCTGAATGCTGGAAAAGCTTCAGTCAAAGATTCAGCCTTACTCGACATGAAAGAACCCACACTGGGTATAAACCGTATCAGTGTTCTGAATGCCAGAAAAGCTTCCAACTGAAAATGACTCTCACTAGACATGAAATAACTCACACTGGACAGAAACCTTATCAGTGCTCTGAATGCCAGAAAAGTTTCAGTCAGAAATCCAGTTTAACTCAACATGAGAGAATCCACACTGGGCTCAAACCGTATCAGTGCTCTGAATGCTGGAAAAGCTTCACTCGGAAATCCGACCTTACTGTACATGAAAGGACCCACACTGGGCTCAAACCGTATCGGTGCTCTGAGTGCCAAAACAACTTAAGGGATAGATCCGGTTTAATTGTTCATGAAAGAACCCACACTGGACATAAAACTTATCAGTGCCCTGAATGCCAGAAAAGTTTCAGTCGGAAATCCAGTTTAACTCATCATGAGAGAATCCACACTGGGCTCAAACCGTATCAGTGCTCTGAATGCTGGAAAAGCTTCAGTAAGAAAATAAATCTCTCTACACATGAGAGAACTCACACTGGACAAAAACCTTATCAGTGCTCTGAATGCCGGAAAAGCTTCAATCAGAAATCCAACCTTACTGTACATGAAAGGACCCACACTGGGCTCAAACCGTATCAGTGCTCTGAGTGCCAAAACAACTTCAAGTATAGATCCAGTTTAATTGCTCATGAAAGAACCCACACTGGACAAAAACTCATCAGTTCCCTGAATGCCAGAAAAGTTTCTGTGACAAATCCAGTTTAACTCAACATGAGAGAATCCATACTGGGCTCAAACCGTATCAGTGCTCTGAATGCTGGAAAAGCTTCCAACTGAAAAAGACTCTCACTAGACATGAAAGAACTCACACTGGGGAAAGACCTTATTAGCTCTCTGAATGCTGGAAAAGTTTCAGTCGGAAATCTGGTCTCACTCAGTTTGGGAGAACTTACCTGTAAAAAACCTTGTCATTGTTCTAAATGCCTGGGAAGCGTCTGCTGGAGATTCAATTTCAGTCAACAAGAGAGAAAGCACAACGAGAAAGGAAATTACATTTACATGAAGCAGCCACAAAGACTCCACTCCATTGATTGTCCAACAAACCGTCTACTGAGAAAAGCACACAGCGAGGGATGGAAATGCTTGAATTAACCTCATCCTTTTGTAACTATTCGTGGCCTCATTCCATTGAGTTTGAGTTTAAAAATACTTTTAAAGCGCACGTATACCAGCGGTTTCTTGGCGCTGTAGCTAGTGGGGACTGAGGGTTAAGAGCAGGGAGAAAGGAATGGGCATTTATTCAAAGGATTTTGTGAATAGGTAGGTTTTGAGACTTTTGCGGAATTGGGGATAGAGGGTGATGCAGCGTGTTTTGCTCCGTGAGTGTTTATAAGCCATGGCTCTGACCCACAAAGGCCATTGATCCTGAACTTTGAGGCCACGCTGCTAGATTCAGGAATGTTTGTAACCTCAAACTGTTTCCAGCCTTAATAAGCCTCACCAGGGGGCTGCAGCAGGAGTCCCTTTGTCGTAGGTCTATATGGGACCAACATCTGTTCTGTGCCACGTAGGGCTGATCATTGAGAAAAACTAAAGGTGATGGATGAACTGGTAGTTTATCTCGGCAACATCCCGCCACATCATTCTCTAGTCTTTGTGTAACTACAGACAAGGCCAGCCATATGCAAACCATTCTTGGCTCCACCCTAAATAATCCTAATGACTTCTGTTCCAATGGGACATGGCCTCGTATTACAAAGATATGCGAGACAGCAAGGACCCCCTGATACAGTTCAACTTCCTGGGTCAGGGCACTTGAAGAAAATGTGTTCCAATTTGGAGAACATATGTACCAACAAACAAAAGGCGTAAGCATGGGGGCAGCAAAGGCCCCATCGATAACCAATATTTATATGGCTAGGTTTGAATTTCATCACATACACAACGAGATGGCACCATTCTATGAGTCTGTTTCCCATTGGTACCGGTTTATTGACGATATATTTTTTATATGGACCAATGGGGAACAGACTCTACAAGAATTTCTAGAATGGATTAATTTAGCAGATAGTAATCTCCGTTTCACTGCACAAGTTGATGCTACAAAAGTGGAATTCCTTGACATATATATCAAAAATGAATCCAAGAATCTGACGGTTGACTTATATACTAAGTCAACAGCAAGGAACACGCTACTCCATTTTAGTAGCTACCATCCGAGAAATCAGAAGGATGGGATACCATTTTCGCAGTTTTTGAGAGTGCGGCGAAACTGCACAAACATTAAAGATTATGATATTCAGGCTGTAAAAATGAAAGAGAAATTTCTTGCTCGCGGATATCCGAATCGTTTAATACGTGAGGCATATAAGCGAGCAAGATACTTTGATCGCGATGCTCTTCTGAATTCAAATAAACAACAGAAAGAACAAAAGTTGGTCTGCATAACAAATCACTCTCCTCTAAATGCCACAGTCAGACAGATCATCAACTCAAACTGGCATCTATTAAATATAGAACCGACACAACCAAAACTACCAAAACCCATGTTTGCGCATCGAAGCAACAAAAATCTGAAAGATCTAGTGGTTAGATCACGTTTCAGTGGAACTACCAATATTGTCCCCTTTGTACAGAAATCACTAAATGGAGAAAATGCCATTAAGGGCACCTCCAGATGTGGCACATGCCAATCTTGAGATGGCATAATATCAGATGAGACATTCACATTCAACAAAGTACAAATACAGGCTAAGGAACTATGGACATGGAATACAACCAATATTGTTTATTTGATATTGTGTCCATGTAACTTAGGTTACGTTGGAGAAACCGCAAGAACTATGAAACTCCGCGTAACGGAGCATAGATCTGCGATTAAAACAAAAAAATTGACAGCACCACTGGCATCCCATTTTTCTGAGTTCTATCATTCTCCGTCTCAGATCCGTTGGCGCATCCTAGAAAAGATTCATATAGCCAACAACAACGGCGGAGATAAAATTAGGAAAAAAAGAGAGCTTTATTGGATCTTTACTCTTAATACATTTACCCATGGCTTAAATAATGACCTACCGTGGATAAATGCTATCTTATAACAAGAAAGATTGATGCCTCTGTCTTTATATCTCTTTAATTTGGGCAAATGATAGGATTAGTCAAATAATATATAGTCCCCCGTATAATAAGACCTTTCCATATATGACACCAGCAGTAGGCATACCCATCTTATTTACGGTACTCACTTATTCATTTTTCATTTTTTCTTAGATAAATAAACAGTAAACAAATCAAAAATAAACCTAAAATAAACATTAGAAAAGCTAAATACTCATGACTGGTCAATACCGGGCATCTAGCGATATGAAGTCTTGTCGCTTTAAGATGCACGAGAAAACCAGGTGAACCAATTAGCTGCCTTGATAAATAGACCAATAAGAAAGCGCCAAACAAATCCTTTGCCCGAATATCGGAACCGCCGGGACGCTGCTCAAGCCGGTCCGTCTCATATAACAGGAACACAGGTAAAACTTTTGCAGCCTTGCATCAAACGCGTAAAGCTTTCCTTAGTTTAAACAGGCTGGCCACGATATAACGTTAGCTACGTTCGTTTTTATCGTTTCAGCTGCCTTGATATTAGACCAATAAGAAAGCGCTAAACAAACCCTTTGCCCGAACATCAGATACCACCAGGACGCCGCCTTAGCCGGTCTGTTTCAGATAATACAAACACAGGTAAAACTTCTGCAGCTCTGCACCAAACGCGTTAAGCTTTTCTTAGTTGTAAATATGCTGGCCATGATATAACGTTTGCTGCATTCGCTTTGCCATTTCAGACCACATATGCCGTATAAATGCTGGGATTAACCATTGGCATTTATCGCAGCAGGTCGTCCACCCCGAGAGACGATTTAGGTAAACAATAGAGTCACCTTTGAATAGTAAAACCGTAACATACCTCGAAGATTTAATATGACCGGTGAACAAAATCTTTTTTCTTTATAGATGTATGACCACATGTATTTTTAATTCGTATCGGATACATACCGAGTATGGCACCTAAAAACAGCGAAAACTAAGGATTTTCTGGTAAACGCGGTAAGGAAAGGATGTGGTTTGATTAAGGACATGTATATGCAAACAGTAAACACGTAATCAATGTGCTTTATTATAACTTATGCTTCAGATAAATAAAACGCATGCAGTATAAAACCAAACTTTACCTACTGCAATACTACCAGCGGCTCTATAGACTAAAACTGTAATATAAAAGCTAAAACAGTGGTATTTTTACAGAGCATGTACTGTATTAAATAGAGTTTTCAGATGATCAGTTACTTTTGTAGTGGCAGGTATTCGTTTCTGTGCCTCTAGTAATGAAAGGAAATGTAAAACCAACCATATATGAGTGGACAAATATGAATAGGGTAATCAAAGGTAGTAAGTCAAAGTTTATGTTAGAAATTATAAATAAGTAATACCTGCCTTAATAAAATAAACTTATAAAAATACTGCCTGTTGAATAATGAGGTTCACCTGATTCACTTACAGTGATCTAAATATTTTGTCCTGACTATAACAATCCCGTGCCGCGAATGAAGTAGCCTACTGGATGTTTAGCGAGTCTAGGTGACCACTATATCTACATACAGAGTTTGAAATCCAAGTCAATCTGAGCTTCCTTAAAAGTCGGGTAAGCATATTCAATTAATTTGACAAATGATTACAACTATTTAGTCTCAGCATATAATCAGTGAATAATGTTCTCACATTGCAGATTTGGCCTTCATCGATACTCATATTAATCTCCACGGTATCTTGGCATTTATTCTGTCCTGACCCTTGATATCTATCCTGTTCTGTCCTTAAAATAGGTAAGCTTATCTGATGCCTTTAGACATGAATGATTAGTATAAAAGGTCCATACTAAAATCTTAATAAATGTGAAAGAGACTCTTTACACCCTGACAGTATGCTAAAAATGAACTTAGGTACAACAATTTATATTGCATGTAGTGCAACTGATATTAGGCTAATATCTTAACATAGTAATCAAGGAAAGCAATAATAGCTAATGATTTCTAGTGAACAGCCATTTTGCGAGCCAAATACCCAACCTTACTACACTTATATCTTTTTCTGTTGTCTTTCTTATTAACCTGGCTGTTTACCCTGGTTATGTAATTCTTTTTTCCCCTTTATCCTCTGTTTTATTCTGTCAGAGTTAGGTTGTCTATATATATATCACAACCAGTAAATGAGATGAACAGTATGCTATTATCCAAATGAAATAAGTTGCAACTGAAGAACTGTTGTCTATGTGTAAAAGAAAGATATGGTTACATTTCGTGAATTGTGTAGTCCATGGCAACTATGTATAGGATAGACACTATTATGTTTGGAAGCGGTATTATCAAATCGTGTTGATAACCAGTATCTAGCACATGTTATAAAAGCCAGAACACTAGCTGTTTTGTACACAGAAATATAATATTGTAAAAATATATTTTTTATAAATATCTTTTACAGCACGATGGTACGGTCCTGAGGAAGGCACTTAAATAGTGTTGAAACGCGTAGACAGGAGACAGGAAACCATCCAACAGTTTTTATATTTATGAATTATTTGAATGATTGAAGTTATGCATATGATGTAATGCTACAAAAAACTTTTTTATCTTTTGTGTATAATTATGTATCAATTTTATCAAATATCATGTTAGTGTAATAAGTATTAAATTTGTATCCTAATGTGTACAAACAGTAGTGGAATATCATTTCTCTACGTGGTCTAAGCCACCTTTTATGTGTTAGCTGGTTCCAAAAATTTGCCTGGGTATTTTACTCACACATACTCGTATTACAAAGATCCACACGAGTGGCCTCTTTCCATCTTCTTTTTGTTTCAAATAGAACCTGCTATCCCTTTAACCATGCCTCAGGCCTGCCAGGTTCCATGCTTTGGCTCTTATCATCAACCTTGAACCATCTCCATAACTTGGAAGCTCCGAAGACTTCACAGCTTGAAGTTTCCCACATTTTGATGGCCGTGGATTCAGGTTCAACTTGATAACCCAACTCTACTCAGTGGGAATTTTGCACTTCAAGCCACTTCTATGCAGCTCGTCACCTTCTGATACTGATTCAGCCAAAAACCTTGCATCAAATTCCAGTGTTAATCATCACCAGAGACTAAACTTACCTTTGTCCCCTCGAGCATAGCTACCGAAGTCAGCTACAATTTTGTAGGTGACTTCCTGATTGATTCAGTGGATCTGCTCTTCTTTTTTTTATTCATTTTCCTTTTTGTTTGGTTTTGACTTCCACTGTTTTGCTTTACCTTTGAGCGTGCCTTAGGCCATACTGCTCAAGCCACGGTACCAAAAGCGCGCTAAGAACACTTTAGTAGAAGAGACATTTACCTTTGCTGACCAAAGTTTGGGAAAAGCAAAGCAGGCTGACTCCAGAAAGCACACTAAGGTTACTTTGTTAGGTGGCATCTGCACCACCTGTAGATGCAAAAAGCAAAGATTATGAGGGAAGCTGTTGGTATCTGTGCCCCCAGAATTTGAGACTGCCGCCCTCTCTCAAACAGTTGAAAGAGCTAATAATGCACCCGCCAGAGATTCATGTCTCAGCAACTAAGACTGCTTGCTCCTGCCATACAACACACACACTGTTACCTGAATCCCTTTACCTGCTACATAAACAAGTTGTGCTGTGCGTTGTGAACAGGCTTTCACCCCCTTTGTATGTAAATGAGTTTCTGTGATCAGACACCCCAGGCTCCCATTTCTTCTAGTGCTGTGATAATGTGAGAACGGTAACGAGATCACAAACAAGGGCTGTATTGTGAAATAATCATCTTCCAAGTCACACAGTAGTTTGTAGTTCTTTACTAGTCTTTTAAATGTACATCCCCCTATCCCGTTCCAAGGTAGAGTATAGTTTGCGAAGTGCGACTCTCTTGTGGCCCGCTCCCCAGATTAAGTCCATAAGAACAGAAACTGAGTCCAATTTCCTGAAGAAGTGCAGAGGCAGGTAAACTAGAGGGGTCGAGAAGCAGTATAAATGTATTAACAGCATTTTTGCAACTGCCACTCTACCCATGGGTTGATAGTGGCAGGGAGCCCCAAAAACTACAGGGATCTGCTAACATTGGACATCACCTAAGTTGCCCTGTATAAGTTGTTGTTCGGTGTAGTAAGTTCACCCCTAAATACCTCAAGATGTCAGGGTGCCACCCCAGTGCTAATTGGGGCAGCACTTCCTGTTCTAAGTTGTGAGTTGGCGCATGGGATGTAAGCTGGATTTGGTCCAATTTAGCCTTAGTCTAGGAGCTCTACCAAAATCGTCTAGAACCTCCATCACCTGCGGTAGATACGAATGCACGTTCCTGAGGCACACAAATTCATCATCAGCATACAGTGAAATGACCTCCCAATTTGGCCCACTCTGTATACAGATTGCTGAGTCCTGCGAACGAAACAGGCCAGTGAACAGGTCCATGACTAGGGCGAAAGTAATTGGCAGCGGGCATCTTTGCCACATCCTTCAAAAGAAACTGAGATCTCTGCCTGTCCGGATGTGGGCCAGTGGGTTGGTGTAGAGGAGATTTATTCAGTGCAGTATTTCTGCACCTAGTATCATGCACATCAGCACTTTCGTTAAGTAAAACTACCTCAGGGTGTTGAAGGCCTTCTTTATATCTAGTGTGAGTGCTGTTTATGGAGACAAATTCATGAAGATTCTTTCCCATCATCCGGAGAGGCGCCATAGGTTTAGACACGTTGTTCTCCCAGGTACGAAACCATTCTGGCCTTGGTGCCAATGTAGAGAGACAGGGGAGCAACCTGTTTGCAAGGACCATCATGCGAATCTTGTGGTCGGTGTACAGTGGCCAGTAGGAGCGTAGCTCCAGGGGGTCCCTGTTGGGCTTAGGCAGGACCAATATCATAGCCTCCCATAGGGATCCCAGCAATGTGCCCTCCTGCTGGGCTGGTTGGTACATTTGAAGTAGTTTTAGAGCGAGAGTTGCTCTGTAGGTGAAGTAAAAGTCCAACGGGAACCTGTCCATCCCAGGAGTTTTGTTGCATGTGATCTAGTCAATAATTAAGCCAATTTCCTCAGTGGTCAGAGTTTCAACTGGTGTATGTCCCTGAAGGGGGTTAAGACTGGGGATCGTCAGTCTATTCAAATACTCATCTAATTGAGATTGCACTCCCAACACAGCCAGGTATACAGACGTCTGGTACTACAGGAAAGCCTGGTTTATATCTGTTTGTACATTCAATATCTCTCCCACCGGGGATCTACTGGCTATTCTGGAGGTCTTTGGGGTCAAGAAGCTTAGAAGCCATGCTAGTGCTTGATAGTGTAGTGTTCCTAGTCTGACCACCGCCTCACTTTACTCCTTTTGGAGAGGGTTGATTCTGGTCTAGTTTCATGCAGCTACCCCAGATATATTTCCGTTGTTCATATTGTTTGTTCAAAGGAGAGGTTCTGTCTCGCAAGGTATGTTTTACACCGTGCTACATCTTGATGCACAGGCCTTATGTGAGACCCTTAAAGGTATCCCACTCTATCACTGTCATAGAGGCAGTCCCTTCATTCTCCTGAAAGATGGCAATATGTGTACCTTCAGTATCACAGAAGACTCTGTCCTGTAGGGCCGGGGCATACAGCCTCCTAGTAGGTACTGGTGCATGTCATCTGCCCCACTGAATCATCATTTTGAGGTGGTTGTGGTCCAAAAATGTGTGGCCTAGACATTCAGGTCACAAGACCAAGGAAGCCACAGAGGGATTACATAGGAGCAAGCCGATTCTGGTGGGCAGTTAGTGTACTGATAATAACAATTAGTATTCTTGTGTACAAGGATTCATCTGTCACCAGATGTTGCACATCTGGGTAAGCATAAGCCCGTCCACAATACATGGGTCATTCTGATTGCTTTCCCGGTTTGTGGTGGGTGGAAGGATCTCTCTAGGGAGGTGTCATGGGCAGAATTAAAGTTCCCACCCCATATACTCAGCGTTGCCAGGGCTTGTATCAAGGGCTTGGATGAAGTACACCTGTCTCAAACTCAACACAGACAAGATGGAAGTCCTCATTTTTGGGAACAACACCTCACCATGGAATGACCCATGGTGCCCATGGATCTCGGCACCCCTCCCCCGTATCAACATACCATGCCCACAACCTCTGCATTATTCTGAATCGCAAGCTATCCATGAAGAAACAAGTCAATGCAGTCTCATCCACCTGCTGCCACACCCTTCGCATGCTCCACAAGAGCTTCAGGTGGCTCCCGGCAAATACCAGAAGGTCCATCATGCAAGCCCTCATCACTAGCAGACTGGACACTGGAAACCCATTCTGCGTAAGAATCACTGCATGCCTCCAGATGAGACTCCAGACAATACAGAACTCAGTGGCAAGACTCATACTCAACCTCCCAGAATGACACACGTCACATCTCAAGAAACTACACTGGCTCCCAATTCAGAAGAGATGCCAGTGGAAGATGCTGACTCATGCCTCAAGACCTTGCGCAACGAAGGACCAGCATACCTCAACAAACGCCTGACCTTCCACCAACCGACCAGACAGCTTCGATCAGCTTCCCTCTCCCTCGCAGACACCCCACAGATCTGCTGAGCCAACAGCAGAGGACGCCATTGGAATCGCTGCAGCTCAACAGTTTCCCAACACACGCTCCTCTCATCTCCTGTGGACGGCAGCCTTGACACCAACACCGACACTGGCAGTGTAGGGCGTTAGTTCTATTGAAGTTCAAGCCAACTCTGGGTCCTAGTGGTGTTTCTGGGGTCAGATCACCTTGTCCTCTGTCATCAGGGCAAGAGCAGGGTCCAATCACAGTTCTACTGGAATTTTCTTCAAGGCGAGGGCCAACTCTCCGTGCAGCAAGGCTCCCCCGAAGGGTGGGTGATGGGGTGGGGCTGCTGCAAGATTCCAGTTCCACTATGACCCTGGCTTGTTTTGCATGCTGCTTGCCCATTTGTAGGCTTGCAGTAGGAAGACCTACGCAGCCCTCTCTTCAAACAGGGATTTTGCCACTCTTGTCATGGGAGGGTACAGCTTGGGTCCTGGGATAGGGTCATCACTCAGCTGGTGATGACCCTATCCAACTCCCGGAAGAGGCGGCGCCTGTCTAGGGGAATTAGCAGGCTGGATGAATAACAACTACCTCCGCCTCAATGGGAGCAAAACCGAGCTTCTAGTGATGGGGAAACACCGTGAATCTGGTCTTCAGCATGGTGGCCACCCGAATTAGGGCCCACTCGCAACCCCTCTGAGCAGGTGAAAAACCTGGGTGTACGACTGGACGCCAATCTTTCCTTTGAACATCATATCAGAGGGGTTGCAGGCAAGTGCTATAGCATTCTAAAAAGACTTCGTAAAACCTTGGACCTACTCCCCGTCACTGGTAGGAACACGCTAATACATACCCTTGTCACCTCCCATCTGGACTATGGGAACTCACTGTATATCGGTCTGAGTAAGAAAGGACTGCACCAACTTCAGTGCGTTCAGAATGCGGCTGCTAGGTTGGCATTGAATCTCCCCCGGAAGTCATCCGGGAGCCGTGCCTTAGCCACCTTGCATTGGCTTCCCATCCGGGAACGTATTGTGTTCAAAACTATGTGTATGGCACAAGGAATTGCACAGGGAAAGGGACCTATATACCTACAAAATATGCTGACCATGTATCGTCCTAAGCGGCTACTGAGATCCCTAGGTAGTATTCTTTTCCAGGTCCCGCGTATTTACAGAGCACGGATGGGCGGTCGCTCGTTTAGATACCTTGCCAGTAATCAGTGGAACACACTTTCGATTGAGCTCCGTAAGGAACCATCTGAGGTGAGGTTTCGTCAAGAATTGAAGACTCACCTATTTCCCAAGTAGTTGGGTCCGATTTCCGGTAGGCCCCTTCTTGTGCTTCCAGCCGGACAGTTGTTGAAGCTCTTTTATGGTCTGTATCAATAGTGCGGGGACACACTGATTTATGTGTAACCAGGCGCTTTATAAACTTTATTATTATTATTGTTATAAGGTCGATCTCTTACTGCTAAGTAGTGTGTCAAGGAGCCATTGTTCTAAGAAGAGCTCCATGTTAGGGCGCTCGGCCCCCTCTGGGAGTCCCACCAATCTTATGTTGTTTCTCCGTGACTCTCTGCATCTTCCACCCTGTCTCACAGCTTTGCAACCTTCACAAGCAGGGCCTTGAAGTGTGACTGCATCTCCGTCAGTGTGGGGTGCATTCCCACCAAGGCACACTCGTACTTCTCCAGCCTGAATCTAAGGTTGATCTGGTCAGCCCGAGGCAGCCCCACCTCCATTGCCAGAGCGTCCAGTTTAGGTCTGAGTGTGGCCTTCACATCTTTGATTGCTCGCAAATGTTTGTCAAAGTGCTCTCCCTGGGCATGTGAACTCTGTGGGGCAGTGGTCTGTAGTGCCTCTTGATGGATGAGAGGATGGCGAGGTTCCTTCCCCCCCACTGTCCCTGTCCCCCTTGTGCTGCAGTTTCTTGACCATCTTTGTGCCGGAGTGAGTCGAGAGTGGTCGGCATCTGAAGTGATGCGAGGGCTTAGTGCGCAATCCTCTAATCAATAGGACGTGTCCGCCCCAGCAATCACTGCTGCCAGGTAGGTGTAAGGAATCTCCCCTCTGGTACCCCACTCTTCACCCCTCTCATCAATGGGACACAGCCGCCCCAGCAATCACTGCTCCAAGGTAGGTGTAAGGAATCTCCCCTCTCGCACCCCGCTCTTCTGCCCTCTAATCAATAGGACGTGTCCGCCCCAGCAATCACTGCTGCCAGGTAGGTGTAAGGATTCTCCCCTCTCGCACCCCGCTCATCTCCCCTCTAATTAATAGGACACAGCTGCCCCAGCAGTCACTACTTCCAGGTAGGTGTAAGGTATCTCCCCTCTGGTGCCCGCTCTTCACCCTTTGTTCCTCACCAGTGCGATGAAGTAGTCCAATGTTGATGTGCCCAGCTAGGGCACTGTCTACGTGCTGGGGTGGTGATTGTTTCCCTACATTCTAGTAAGGGGGAAGGTCAGCACATGTTTGACCCTTCACGTCACTCTGAATGCTCCATATCCTCCTCGGTCCCACCGGCTCAGGGTATCAGGCTTGCTTAAGGGGTTCTAAGCACATCCCCAGGTGCTAATATGCACTGAGAAAGGGAGCCACAATTTGAGTTCACCAGCTATGCTATGGGGGAGCATCATGCCCAGCCTTCTGTGCCTGTTCCAATGATCAGAGTCCTCTGTTTTGCGTAGTAGGGCCAGTGGTCCAAGGGAGGGTGGTGCACCCTGTTGTGGTGTATGGGGACGACCTGCTCGGCATGTATCCCAGGCCTGGATCCTGAGATCAAGCAGAGTGCCTCTTGCCCATGCCCGTCTCTTAGTGGGCATGATTAAATTAATTAATTATGATGTAAGCAAGCCTCAGCAAGGCCCGCTAGTGCAAGGGGTTCGCCCTTCTCTGCACAGAATCTTCAACCCAGGAAGAAATTGGCACGGAAACTGGAAATACAAAAGATCAAGTTTATTAACCTTTAAAGGTGGTACTACAACTCACACAACAATCTTCAGTATTGTATCGTAGCACACCGAACCAAAGCACATGGCCCCTTTTATACAGAATAGAGGGGCTCAAAAGAAGGCGGCACAAGCACGAAGCACAGTTTTATGACCATATATAGGCATATTCGGAGCACAATCAATACATGGGTGGAGTTAACGGTTCCTGAGACCCCCAAAGCATATTCCTTCGGACATTAATCATAAACAGATGTGGACTCTACTGGGCATGTCCGAACACGTACACAGAGGGCAGATGCTATAAATAGCCTGTTGCTGGGCAGATGCCAAGAGCAGTTGAAACAAGGGTAGGACTGAACCTCGTGGTGAGCACATGGCCAATATGGCCGATTTACAGAACAAAGATGGAGTCAGTTCGGTTGATTCGAATATAGCTAATTTGGCATATGTCTTCAGCTAATGCTCAACCCGATCGTCATTAATTTACGACAGGCATCTCCTGCTGGGGGTGCCCCACCGGGGTTATCTAGACCAGCAGCCCTCCAGGCGTGTCTGCAATATCTCCCCCTCTACCACTGCCGACCGGCCCTGGCCTCAGGTGGCCAGAGCCATCCATGGGAGGCCACGGCTCCAGATGCACAAGATAGGGGTTACCCAACATCAACCTTAAACAAGGGTTTCAAGAGAGCACGAAACCAGCCGAGAGAGGCCTTGTTGGAAGAGAAAACCAGTAACCAAGAAACAATACCACTCACTTGTGTAACTACCTTCAATAGCCTGTCTAACCTCATGAAAAAGACAATAAACAAGCATTGGAGTATCATAAAATCCTCAAAAGAGGATTGGGAAAAGCCTCTCTTTTCTTTCAAGAAGGGTCGAAGTCTGAAGGATGCCTTAGTTCACACCCGCCCAAAAGAAAAGACACCCCCTAAAATCCCTACAGTCACGGCGGCATGGGGTTTACCTCAAATCACAGGGCACTACCCCTGCTCGGATTGCAGCGTGTGCCACCTAACGGAGGCATCAAAAACACTCTCGTTGGAGCAAGGAAAAATCTGGACCCAGGTAGCACATACGAACTGCAACTCAACCAATGTGGTGTATCTAATCACGTGTCCCTGTGCCTTACGCTATGTTGGCATGACCACACGCAAAGTGAAACAGCATATCTGTGAGCACCGAAGTAATATCAGGTGCAAAAACGCAACAACGAAGCTGAGTCGTTACTTTCTGGATTGCAATCACACCACCAATGACATGAAATGGACAATTTTAGAAGCAATCACTGGTACCACTAACATCACGAGCAGGCTGTTTGAAAAAGAACAGCGCTGGGTTTATCGTTTGCGTACCAATACTGTTGGGTTGAACAATGACATCCCGTGGAATACAGTCCTGGGGTAACAAGGTGGTCCATGACACATGTTACAGCAGCTGTCACCATTATTTACCCTGTAGTCTTTGTTGGGCTCGTGTACAACTGTTTTTGCATACCAAATGCAGTGGTTTTCTCCACCACCGTTTTTTCACTTAAGAGGTTTCTCCTCCCTTGATACTACCTATCTAATACTCTCAATTCAGTGACACCCCCACCCCTGTGTAGCTTTGATGTCACACTGATTGCATACTTATGCCCCGCGCCTTAGCTTATGTACTTGGATGACTTGGCAACTCTTACTATCCTTTTACACTCTGGGCAGTCTGCCCCGCAATTGACTTATGGCTTATTTCATCATTGCATCGCTGCTTGCGGTGTAAGTTGGGCGGCTTATGGATCGCTTAAAGTTTTCATTCCGAACATTGAAACCGCCGGGCTGCCATGGAAACATGCCCGCTCCCATTGGCCACTGAATCCAATCCTCCCTTTGAGACGTGGCACGCCCACCTAACCCGGGCCGGCGCGTTGCAAGCCTCGCTCTGATGCGGGACACGCCCACCCGGAAGAGCGAGAAACAACGAGGAAACGCTTTTAAACTCAGAAACCGGCCCGCTCCCCATCGCCGGGGTCCGGTCCTGAGGTTATGCTAGGTGCAAAAACGGGTTGCGAGCGTTGAGGGCGTGAGTTGCTGAACCACAACGATTTGACTTCATCGACGCGATCGAGCTAAGTAAAACCCAATCCAATGTATTTCAAGCCTTTGCTTTCTACTTTCAGGATGTGCCAGGTACGCTCTTACCCCCCTCCCGAGACCCATGGTGCAGTTAGCGCTATAATCTAAAGTGAGATATCTATTTGAATTTATGAACTATTCGGTGGGGTCACAGACCTTTGGTCCATTGATCCCTCCTATGGAGTGCTTTTTATCGTGTTTTTAACCCCTTCTAGCGACTTTGCGTGTTTTAAGCACTTATTTCCACTTCACTTCCTAGAGTTAGTGGTATCATCCCTATAGGGCTATTTGGATGGTGTTAACTTTAGTGTTTATTTGGGAACACTACCTTTGCCACAATTATGGAGCACCCTGGACAAACGCAATGACCTATACCTACAACTAATTGTGTGTATTTCTTCTTTGTTTGTCTGTGTTATTTGTTTTACAGGTGCAGAAACACTCCTAAATTAGGAGTATTTTTGGAATGAGCGACCTGCTCTTCCCCCCTTTTTTATGCACTTTATCACATTTTTGATTTTTTCACTTTCACGCCCCCAGGTCAGGGTGGACGATTAGAGAGTCCATACCGCCGGGGTATACACTAGTCCTGATGAATGCCTAGGTAAATTTAAACCACTGTAAAGGCTGAAACATGTTGACTGACTAACTAAAATGCTGAATTAACCAATCCATTACCTTTGGCAGCAAATTCAGACACATAACCTTTTCAATCGTGTCCTAGGGATCAACCATTAAAATAATATTTGCAGATACCCTTTAGGCACTTTTACTTTTATACCTCACTGCACGCCCTTTTCACACAACCAGCTCTGCGGTCTTCTGGCGTCGTAGCACACCAAAGAGGCATTCGGCCTCTTTGGTGGGGCCCTATGATGAAGCATGACACTGACTAGGTCGGTGTGTGAGGGCTTTCTTATCCACCCAAAGTGGGTGTGTGATTCCCCTGTTGCATCGCTCCGTCTCGGTGGCTTTTTGAGACCTATTTAACCTCTCTTCTTTTGTTTATACGTCTTTCCTGAATTACCCCTCAAGTGACCTGCTGAAGATTCGCAGCACTGCTGGACCCCTCAGCCCCCCCACTACTAATCACCTTAGGCGACTTGGCATTTACCAACCATCTCTCTATTACGTCTCATAGACCTCCCTCACCTAGCCAAATCACTATGGACACTCAACAATTACAAATCCTCTATCTCAATACGAGATCGTTAATAAAACACCAATTGGATATCTTCCTTCTATTAACGGATCATAAGCCTGATATCCTTCTGCTCACGGAAACATGGCTCAATGCAGACTCTTCACCAGATGTCCTCGCGGCGCTCCCTGAGAACTACTATATTTTACAGGTAGACCGTGCCCCAGGCAAAATAGGTAGTGGGGTTGCTGCCATTATTAACAAACAATTAGCATTCACTAAACTGACGTCACTCGACCTCTCAGCAGCCGAAAACGTGGTAATTAGGTTTGACTCCGGTCCAGGTACATTTATTTGTGTTCTGATGTACAGACCCCCCCCAGACCATAACTTCTTTCCCATTCTCCTTATGCGACCAGTTAGCCACGCTGGTCACCGATTAAACTAGGATCTTGCTGATCGGTGACTTCAACTACTGGCTGGACAACAGGACCAGAGACCCGTCAGCAAGCGAACTTGGGGACCTTCTCACAGGGCTTAACTTTAATCACCATATTGACTCAGCCACCCATATTAAAGGGCACACGTTGGACCAGATTTGGAGCTCCAACCTTAGCGTCTCCGTGCCCATGATCTCGCCGTGCATATGGTCCGATCATTTTCTGGTTCAATTCTATATTTCCATCTCCAAGCCTATCAGGACTACTGATACTAGGAAAGGCATGATTAGGAAGTGGGGATCCCTGGACACCCCAGCCTTCCTTAACAGCTTGCAGAATTCTATCCCCGTCTTTAATGACGATCTTGATCAATCTGCAGCGGATATTTCCGAATGGCTTGTAAAAGCTAGCAATATACATGCCCCTTTGAAAACATCAAAAACACTGCGCCAATCTGACGCTCATAAATGGGTTTCTTCGGACCTCCGGGCCAGGAAACTTGCAGTTCGCCAGAAGGAACGCGAGTGGAGAAGGAACTACGATCCCATCGGAAAGACCCAATATCGGACTGCTCGTTCTGCCTACATGAAGGCTATTCTTTTGGGCAAAGCAGTTTTTCTCCAACACCATTGAAAACTCTGTTAATAAGTCAAAGGATATATTTTCCACTGTGGATAGGCTTACTAATCCTGCAAGAACTCAGCCCAGACCAAAAGCTACTCAAGATTTCTGCAATACCCTTAATAATTATTTTCAAGACAAGATTAGGCTCATCAAGACTAGTATCTCTGTTACCTCTCCCATTCCTGTTGATAACACCCTTTCCCTTAGTAAGTCCTCCCTTGACCTCTTTCCCCCCCTGGATGCCTCAGCCTTGCTTGCTCTCATGGTTAGGGTTAAGTCAGGCTCCCCTCGTGACTGCTGCCCTCCTCATATCTTTAAAAAAGTAATCACTGCCTTTCCTTTGCCCATACTGAATTTTCTCAATAACTCTTTGACATCAGGCAGGGTACCAAGCTCATATAAGGAGGTTGTGGTAATACCCCTGCAAAAAAAACGGGAGTGGACTCTACCATTCTGTCGAACTATAGACCTATTTCGCTACTGCCCTATCTGGCCAAGGTCCTGGAGGCCCATGTCACCACGCACCTTTCCAACTTTATTGAGCAGTCGGATTTTTTGGACCCTGCTCAAGCTGGATTTCGTCCAGCTCATTCTACTGAGGCAGTCATTACTGCTGTCCTGGACTCCCTATGCCATCATGCGGACCTGGGCGTCCCCAGGCCCTGGTCCTGCTCCATTTGTCGGCGGCATTTGACACGGTCGACCATGACATCCTTCTCGACCATGTCAAATCAGCCGGAATACGGGGCCCTGCCCATGAGTGGGTTAGGTCCTTCTTAAGTGATCGCTCCCAGGCAGTAGGTCTTCCCCCTTTCTCCGCGCCCAAATTACTCACTACTTGTGGGGTCCCTCAGTTCTCCTCTTTATCTCCTATCTTGTTTAACATTTACATGCTCCCCCTGCTACAATCATTAAAATCATTTAAAGTCACCACCTTTAATTACGCAGACGATCTGCAACTCACCTTCACTATTGACGACTCCCCAGAATCTGTCCACCAATTCCAATCTACCATGCTTTTCATAGGTCACTGGATGGACAGTAATCATCTCAAATTGAATCCCGGAAAGACAGAGTTGGTTCTCTTCGGTAAAAGTAAGCTCTTCTGGCCTCCCAAACTTGGTTCACCTCCTAACCCCTGCAAATCGGTGATGAGCCTGGGGTACTCATTGATGATGAGCTATCATTGAAGCCTCAAGTCAATACTGTGGTGTCATCGTGCTTTTTCCAACTTCGGAAAATAAAGAAGATCAGCCGATTGCTAACCCACTCTGCTCTGGCCCAGGTTGTAATGGCCCTGGTGCTGTAGCATTTAGACTATGCCAACGCCATCTACCTGGGCCTACCGGCTGTTCTGAGCAAATGTCTGCAGCTGGCACAAAACCAAGCAGCTAGACTTATCTACCGTCTTCCTCGCTGGCAATCTGCCAGACCATTGCTCAGGCAACTTCATTGGCTTCCTGTTGCACAACGTACCCTTTTCAAGGTCGCTTGCATGACGTTTAAAGCCCTTTTTGCACGTAGCCCCAGGTTCATTCATGAACTTTTGCCCAAATACATACCCTCACGCAATCTTCGGTCTGCTTCCCAAGTTCTCTTGACCGTTCCTCGCTTTAGGCTCCAAAGTATGGGAGGACGCAGGTTTGCCACAATTGCCACCAAGTTGTGGAATACCCTTACCTTGGATATTCGTTTTTCCACATCCCTTCTCCAGTTCAGGCAACTACTTAAAACGTGGCTGTTTGCACAGACACTGGCGTACTCTTCCTGCTCACCCTGAGCTTAGTGTCTATAGTCGATTTGAATCAAAAGTGCTTTATTCGGTATATATGAATATAACCATATAGCAACAAAGAAAATTACATGTACATCGTTAATTTACATCACATCCTAATTTGACAAGTAACAGGTACAAGCAGGGATTAACTCCATCTTAGTTCTAAATTACACATTATACAAACTTAATTCTTAAAAGTAACATATGATAACGATTCAATATAGGGCAACAATAATACTTATTAAAATACATGGTAACGGTAACTAATAAACAGTGTGCAAAATTGGCAATCGCAAAGTGCAATCTTAATCTTCCTGTGCATGTGCAAATTTGGCAGTAACAAAGTGCATTTGAATAAAAATTCAATGTACACTTTCCTCTTTTGATACATGTGCAATTGGCAATAATAATAAAGTGCATTTATGTTAAACCATACGATAAGTTCATATAATTATCGATTTCCGTGCAAAAATGCATTTTAAAATATATGTAGCCACATAAAAACATATATCTGGGCTCCCTAGGTTAAACATCAGCTGCATCGCTATCTTAGTGCTACGAGTATCACATTTGAAAAAGATGGGCTTTAAATAAAATTTCCTAAAAGGGATATAAAATTTACAAAACAGCATAAAATGGGAGCTACTCTGCTTAGAAATACCATCACAGGGACATAAACATGTACCATGCTGCTTAGTCAATGGGAATGCAACGAAATGATGTGCAATTCCTAGACGTAAACGAGTTAAAACAAAGCGATGAGAGCTTCTGCTAACAACAGTAAGGTACATTTGGAAGCCTTCACTAACATTATGCTCCTGATAAAAGTTAAACATACTTTGTTTTGCACATTCAATCAGTCTAGTACTTCTTTTATGTTTCAGGAATGAAACTTTAAGCTCTTTTTTTGATATTCCCGCTCACATTTCAGGTTCCATGAAGATGTCAATTTCATAAAGTGTTTTATACCACGATTGAATATGGCAGAGCCACAGTATACTGGAGCGATGGTCAAGTCTTAAACAGTCATTAATCACGTCCTGTGTAAATTTTGTTTCCTCTTTTGACCAGATCGATCGCCACAGGGCAAGCGGGCACAAGGCAATTAGATCCTTGACGTAGTTTAAGCCCACTTCCCTATGGACTAATTCATTTGAGAATAAACAAGAAAAGAGAGGTCAAATCAGTCTCAAAAAGCCACAGAGACGGAGCGAAACAACTGGGAATCACACACCCCCTTTGGGTGGATAAGAAAGCCCTCACACACCGACCTAGTCAGTGTAATGCTTCATCATAGGGCCCCACCAAAGAGGCCGAGTGCCTCTTTGGTGTGCTACGACGCCAGAAAGACTGCGGAGCTGGTTGTGTGAGAAGGGCGTGCTGTGAGGTTTAAAATTAAAAGTGCCTGAAGGGTATCTAAAAAATGTTTAATGATTGATCCCTAGGACATGGATAAAAGAGTTATGTGTCTGAATTTTACTGCCAAGGTTATGGATTGGTTTAACAGTTTGGTAAAGGTCTATAGTCAAGTGACAACATAAATGTAACAAACCACAAATAATATGATTATCAACATACACTAACAGATAAACTCACCACTCAGCAAGTAATAAACATTTTTTTGTATATATTTATTTTATCCTCATTTTATCTGTTTTCATTTTTTTGATTTTTTTGAAAAAATTCATTGTATACAAATTTGTCTTTTACGTTAAATTACTAATAGTGCATAAACATTAAAAACATTTAGAAGACAGACATAACACGAGAAAGGTAATGTATGCAATATGGCAAGGTAGGTCACAACGCGCGTTTCGGCTGGCTAGCCTTCTTCAGGTGGCCATTTATTGCACTAATTTCGGTTGTAGAGAAAAACTACACGTCCTCTTTGGGCTTGAGTATAAGATAAATGTCTTATGGAGATATTGGTCCGTCCGCATGGAATAACATGATTAGTTGAGTTGTAAAGTATCCTTGGAGATTGTTCTTCTTTTAAAAAAATTTCAAGCTCATTGGCAGATGTTGTGATAGTCCTGTTTTATGGCGTATTCATTAGGTTAGATATTGAAAAAAGGTTATCACAAAGGGCGGGGTCGTCTGTGCAGCTAGGACGCAGGGGCACCTAAATGCATGTATAGATGGTTTTCTAGAGGGCTCATGGGTCGTACTTCCGAGAGTCAGGGATCTTAAGCGATGAATGGATCTTGTGATCGTTGCTTCGAATATGTACGGCCGGCTATGACTCTCGTAGACGTTGTGGATTGGTTTAATTCAGAAAATAATTAAGTCAGTCAACATGTTTCAGCCTTAGAGGTGGTTTAAATTTACCTAGGCATTCATCAGGACAGAATTATACCCCGGCGGTATGGACTCTCTAATCGTCCACCCTAACCTGGGGATGTGAAAGTGAAAAGTCAAAAAAGGTGATAAAGTGCATAAAAAAAAGGGAAGAGCAAATTGCTCATTCCAAAAATACTCCAAATTGCGGAGTGTTTCTGCACCTGTAAAGTAAATAACACAGACAAACACAGAAGACATACACACAATTAATTGTAAATATAGGTCATTGCGTTTGTTCAGGGTGCTCCATAGTTGTGGCATAGATAGTGTTCCCATATAAACACTAAATTTAACACCATCCATATAGCCCTATAGGGATGATACCACTAACTCTGGAGAGTGAAGTGGAAAAAGTGTTCTAAAACGTACATAGTAGCTAGAAAGGGTTAAAACACGACACATGTACTCCTTTTGAAGGGATCAATGGACCAAAGGTCTGTGACCCCCTTGAATGGTTAATTACAAATCATATCTCACTTTACAATGTGGCGCTACTGGCACCAGGGGTCTCGGGAGGGGGGTTGGAGCGTACCTGGCACATCCTGAAATTAGAAAGAAGAGGCTTAAAATACCCAGGATCAGGTTTTCACTTAGCTCGATTTTGTAGTTGCTTGCCGATCGTGATAGTGGTGTCACTTACGCCCTCAACACTCTCAGCCCGCTTTTGCACCTGTGCATAACCTCAAAACCGGACCCCGACGATGGCGAGCGGGGCCGGTAAATGAGTTTAAAAGCGTTTGTTCGTTCTGCCGCGCTCTTCCGGGTGGGAGTGTCCATAGCCAAGGCGAGGCTTGGAACGCGCCGGCCCTGGAAGGAGGGGCGCGGCTGTTGTTCACAAAGAGGCTTGAATTAAATGGCCAATTGGGAGCCTAAGCGGCTTCAATGATGATCGGAAGCTTTATGTAAACTAACATTCTCCGATCACAAAGTGAACAAGCACTAATCCGCTTATCGTCAGCCAGTTGGGTGAGGCTGCGAGGTATGAATTGTTTAGAAAATGCAATAAGCATAGTTATAAAGCCTTCGAGGTATAGAGGCTAATAATAGGGGTTCCCATGAGTATCACAATTGCCCAGAGCATGAGTAATGCCATGGATTACATCCAAAGTTACAGTCCAGTGCCACTGAAGCTGTTTTTCAGTGAGAGCTTTTTATAAAAAG
This sequence comes from Lissotriton vulgaris, assembly GCF_964263255.1. Taxonomy (NCBI): domain Eukaryota; kingdom Metazoa; phylum Chordata; class Amphibia; order Caudata; family Salamandridae; genus Lissotriton; species Lissotriton vulgaris. The sequence goes on from NW_028253344.1 coordinate 55,198, forward strand.
GAAAACTTTAGTTGTCAATGGACATTCAGACAAAAGTCACTTAGGGTGAAGTACTGTGCCAGGCTGGTGTAGATTACCATGAACATGGCCATAGTTGCCCACACACAATAACAGAGTGCATAATCACACAGACAGTGTAACAGTACAGTGGTGGGGTAGTCACACATGAATGTTGAAAGAGGTACTTAGTCTGGTTTGCAGATGTAGTTTGTACATGAACATAATAGAGACTATCGGGTATTGGTGACCACATTGTTAAGCCAGGACCGTATTCCACGGATGTCATCATTCAGCCCAACGGTGTTGGTACCTAAACGGTACACCCAGCGCTGCTCCTTTTCAAAGAGCCTGCTAGTTACGTTAGTTGTGCCAGTGATTGCCTCAATAATTGTCCATCTCATATCATTGGTTGTATGATTGCAATCCAGAAAGTGACGACTCAACTTTGTTGTTACTTTTTTGCGCCTGATATTACTCCGGTGTTCACAGATACGTTGTTTCACTTTGCGTGTAGTCATGCCAACATAACGTAAAGAACAAGGACATGTGATTAAATAAACCACATTCGTTGAATTGCAGTTAGTGTGTGCATTCTGTGTCCAGGTTTTACCTTGTTCCAACGAAAGTGTTTTTGAAGCCTCCGTTAGGTGGCACACGCTACAATCAGAGCAGGGGTAGTGCCTGGTGATTTGAGGCAAACCCCATGCCGCAGTGACTGTAGGGACTTTGGGGGGTGGCTTTTCTTTTGGACGGGTGTGAACTAAGGCATCCTTCAGACTCCGACCCTTTTTGAAGGAGAAGAGAGGTTTTTCCCAATCCTCTTTAGAAGATGTTATGATCTTCCAATGTTTATTTATTGTTTTCTTCATGAGGTTGGAAAGGCTGTTATATGTGGTTACACACGTGAGTGGTGTTGCTTCTCGGTTATTGTTTTTTTCTTTCAGTAGCGCCTCTCTTGGCTGGTTTTTTGGTCTCTTGAAGCCATTGCTAAGGGTAGACGCTGGGTACCCCCTATCTCTCAGTTTTTCAGTTAGACCAGAGGACTGTTCTTTGCAGTCTGTTAGTTTACTGCAATTTCTTCTCAGCCTAGGATATTGCCCATAGGGAAGATTCTCCTTCAGAGGCCGGGGATGGAAGCTGCTGAACTCAAGTAGATTATTTTTAGCTGTCGGCTTATGATGAGTTTTTGTTGTTAGACCAGTTCCGGAAACAGAAATTACTACATCGAGAAAGACGATGTCCGGTTTGCTAGTGGTGTTGGTGAACCTCAGGTTATGGTCAAGGGTGTTGATCCATACCAGAAATGACTCAAGGTCACTATCACTGCCTGTCCATAAGAGCAAAATATCGTCAATGTAGCGCTTCCATAAAAGCATGGACTGCGAGAATTCTGCAGTTGGCGGCAAGATGTATTTGGCTTCAAAATCAGCCACATAGAGTCCGGCCACACTCGGGGCAAAGGTGCTGCCCATAGATGTACCTGAGCATTGAAGGAACAGCTTGTTCTTGAAGGAGAAAAAATTCTCTTTGAGGGCTATGGTAGCACACTCGATGATAAATGCCTTAGGTGTCTGGTATCTCCGCTCAATTGAGTTGAGTGACTCGCCCAGGACTTTGATAGTGTCGTCCTGTGGGATGCTAGTATAAAGACTTTCCACATCCAGTGTCACCAGAGTAACTGAGTTTTCTGCGAAGGTGATGTCTGAGAGGAGCCGTAATAGGCTCTTGGTGTCTTTGAGATAGGTGGGGGTTGATTGTACCAGTGGTTTCAAGAATTGGTCGCAAAATCGCGACAAAGGCTCCAAGAAGGAGCCTATCCCTGACACTATGGGACGTCCAGGAGGTGGCAACTGGTTTTTATGCATCTTTGGCAGTGTATAGAAATATGGTATGACATTACTGTTGCTATTCAGAAAATGTGCTTCATTTTTGGACAGGTGTCCTCTTTCTTTCGCCTGTCTAACTAAGGTAGAGATCTTCTTGGTGAGATCAGCAGTTGGATCTGTCGTCAGTGGAGTATAGTTCCTGTTGTCCCCTAACAGGTCCTCACAGGTTTTCTCATAGTCTATGGTATTCTGTATGACAATCCCTCCACCTTTATCTGCCAGCTTGATGGTTATTGCGGTGTCGTTCTGCAATTGTAGTGCTTGGTATTCAGCAGTGGTGAAATTACCAAACGTTTTCGGGTTCTGGCAAGATTCTAGGTCTTTAAATACTGCCTGCTCAAAGGCGGTACTAGCCGCTGGTACAGAATGTGGAGGAGGAGTGAAAGTGGAGTTGGGTCTTAACCCCCGTATCACCTTTCCGAATGGATTCATTGGGGTCTGTTTTCCCTTCCAAGAAAGCTTTCAGCTGTAGTTTGCGGAAGAAACCAGCAAGTTCACAGTGCAGTTTGAATTTGTCAGGTCTTGCTGTTGGAACAAACCCTAGGCCTTTCTCTAAGACCTGGACTTCAATTGGTCTTAGCAACCTTTCAGACAGGTTAGTCACTAGACTCACACTCCGCTCGTTCCTGGTTGTTGATTGTTGCTGCGAGTGTGGTTCGCTACAGAGTCGTCCTCTTCCCAGGATACCCTGTTGCTGCCTCTCCTTTTGCCTCGTCCCCTCCGGCCGCTCTCTAAAAAAGGCGGTCTGTACTGGTTGTGGAAATTGACAGGGGGCATAAAGCCTGGGTTCCAACCCATGAAGGGATATTGAGGTTGTTGGTATGGGTAGCAGTGGGGGCCCATTCTCATTTGCGGTGGATGCCATTGCTGATGGTGACCCTGGTTGCCCCGTCTACCTCTGTTGTTCCTGTTGCCACGATTCTGAAGAGCCAAAACAATACATCTGGTGTTCTTTTTGATTATATGACATAAATGTTAATGCTCTTTATAAATGATACTTTGGTGTTCTAAAGACTGTGATTCTAAAAAATAATCCACTGCATCTCAAATTTGTCACATTATTTTTTGTAAATGTTCGTTGGTTGTTGCTTTTGAGAATTTGTTGCTTTATAATTGTTTGTGATATTGTATGCTAGTCTAAATGTATTGTAATGCACTGTGTTTAAGTAATAGAACTATAAGTGCTTTGTGATTGTTGTGTGTTTTCTCTCTCTGTCCATGAAATTCGGTTTCAGAGGAGAAGATCTTTTTACATAAATAACAAGTGAAAGGTAAAAATAAATATACCTGACCAGATTTAATTCAAGTGTTTATTTGGTCGTTACTAATTTAAAGTTGAAATAGTCTATGAAGGGTAGCATTTTCGTGTGTGTTTGAATTCATAAACGGTCCAGCTTTCCCTTCTGTCCCGACAAGGACCTAACTCCTTTTGCTTTGTTTGAACTGTGACAAACAGCAGTTATCAGGGTTCAGTGGGCCTTTAAGGCGTCTGGGACCTGGTGCCACTGCACCTGCTGCACCAATTGGAAGCTAAGCCCCTGCCCTTAACTGCTTCTATTCTAGCCCCACTGGTGAAATGAACCAGTCTATAAGTGCTGATCTGTCCATATCTGCAGGCATGCAGCCGCCTCTTCGACTGAAGGGATTTAACCCCTTCTGTGCTCATGACGAGCTGAGCTCGTCATGCAGCACAGTGCTCGTGTGCTGATGACGAGCTGAGCTCGTCATGACCACACCCATTTACATTATGGCCCAGCACAGGAGGGGAAGACTGATTGCAGCGATGTGGTTAAGTCGCATGAAAGAAGCATGCGGGAAACAACTATTTTCTGAGGCAGTCAACCAACACCTTGTCTGTACCAACCTGAATCCATTTAAAATCGGGGACGAAAAAACGGTTCATCATCATCTCTTGCTTATCAAAAGGGTAAAACAGATTCATCTAACATTCCTGTGTACCACATAAAAAAATTGTGATTCTGTGTACAAATTAAAACTAGCATGCATAAAGAAAGGGGAGCCTTTGGCCAAAATATCCATTTTCCCTACCCATACTTCTAACGCATCTTTTACAAAAAAAATGCTAACTACATTGTAATCCGGAAATAGTCATATGGCCGGGATGCCTGCCACCCCCTCTCAACACAATCCCCAAGGATGGGAGAAGTCGGACACAGGTTTGAACTTTTGGAAGGCGGGAGGGAGTCACCCTCCCGGCCGTATTTATTAAAATATGAAACAAAATTTAAAACATTAAATAAAAGTTTCATAATTATGTACAATTTTACATTTATTACATTTCGATGAAGACATATTCTTTGGCTAACCTTAACAGATCTCTAATACAAAGGTTTCCTAGCCGAGTCTAACATCCTGCAAATGCATACATTCTAAATTAAAATTGTACATCCTAGCATTAAGGGCCAACGGCAAGGTCTTAACCGGTGTCAGATCCCTACTACCAAAACTCACGCCCTCACGGTGTGAGTGGCGCATGCGCAGAGGACTCTACCCTCATTGCCAACTGTAATTCCCTTGTCGTGGTGGGGGCCCCCTTTCCACTCGACGCCATCTTAAAGGTCGTCCGAGTTCCAGTGTGAGGTATCTGTAGGAAGGACAGCGTGGACTCCACCCCCCCCCCCATCCCCACACTCTCTATCCGCCGTCGCGGATATCTGGCCCCCGGGAAATTAGTAGGAGGGGCATCTAGCCGCCTCCCCCCCTGGGAGGGGCCTATGGCCGTCTCCCCCTAGGCGACCCATCCTTAGTGGGTGCCGCCTCCCCGTGGGAGGGGCCAATGGCCGCCTCCCCCGGGCGCTCCCATCCATTCTGGGTGGCGCCCCCCTCTAGGGACCTTGAAATTACTGCTCACCGATCATGACCTTACCGCCACAGGCCGGATAGTTGACCGACTATCCGGCCCACCCAACTCCTCCTAAAGGTCATGCTTCCTCAAACCCCTTAGCCAAGCTATGAAGTCTCCTATGAGTAAACCATTCCCCTCCCTGGACAAGTGTACCCCATCGTTCAGATACATGAGATCACCCCGAATACACCCGTGAGGAATGCTATGCAACTGCGAAGAGCGAAACAATTTACCAATTTTATTATTAACCCTTTTCACCGAATGGTTCAGTGCTGACACCGAAAGGCCCCCCCGCCATACCTTCCTGGGAATTATGTGGGACCAGGCAATCGTGCACCCCGGAACTCTTTTAGCCAACCAGCTAACAGCAGACAAAATCTGTTTAAACAACACTCGTCTACCCAGTGTCACCAAGTCATTGCCCCCCAGGTGTACTATGACTACAGATGGCGGTGACCTTTGCCGCTCTAAGAGACCCTCAAAAAATGATTCGAATTGGTCAAAACAGAGCCCGCCCTTCCCATGGAAGGCCACTCTGTACCCGTATTCCCCAGCTGCGTGAGTCGCGTCACCTGCTTTGAATACGTCCCCGGCGCGCCTCACATATGAGTGGCCCACGACCCATACCACTCTCTCTCCAGACGGTGGTCCTTGACCGCTGGTCTCCTGGTGCTGGGTCGACTGCAAATTTCGCCCCGCGTGACAGGCTCGCGAAACTGTAATTCAAACAAAAGACAAGAAGCGTGAGTGCATGTCAATTGATCTTTACAACATGTGCAAACGCACATAACTTTTGAAGCAATTCGAGGACCATCGTCCCAACTGTTTCACTTCCTCCGCACTCTGACCCCTGGCTGTAGCTTCAGTAGCAGCCCCTATCCTAAAGGACTGGGTCCCAAAATCGCATGGGTCCATGCCCGCAGCAGCGATTGTCAGTGCTAGCACCCTCTGGAACTGAAACCTCGTCAGTGGGGTGCCATCCTTGTGTCTCAGCAAACTCCCCCCCCCATGTAGTCGCCCTCAGTGCCAAGTATTCCTCTATACACTTTATCGGGCACGTGGGGGACCCTGGCGCGCGCTGCACGACAACACTATTTCCCATAGCCCCCTGGTCGGTCTTGGACCTGGCTATCGAGACCACCATCGAATCACCCCTAATTTGGACGTGATCCCTGCGCAAGCCTCCCTCAACGTCTTTCTTATTCCTTGCGACCAGTTCGCTCACCCGCATAGCCCCATGGAATGCTAATGCGAAAGCTGCCCTGAACAGAACTGCTTCGAAATGGGAGGAGCACGTCTCGTCTAGTTTCACTACAAGTAGAGACAATCTGTCTAAGCCAATCGGGTGCCTCGCATCTTGCTTGCGACCCTCGAGGCACTGCCAGCTGCGAAGGGCCTTCTTAACCAAAAAGGAACCCATCGGGTCTTTTATGCCGTGCACCTGCCCCATGAATGAAATGGCCGCCCTATGCCTATTGGCCGTTGCCGCTGATCGGCCTTCTCTGTGCAGTGCTACCAGGAACCCCAGGAAGGATTCCTCCTGACCCCAGCTCTGACTCCCTGTCGGACCCAAAAATGTGCAATAGGAACGAAACGCTCCTTCGTATGCCTTCCTTGTCCTGGGGGCTAAGCTTGCTGCCACGAGGTCTTGTAATCCGGGGCACCGATTAGCCACAGTGCTTCGGGGAATAGTGCTGCCACTAGGTCCGCTGTAGCTAGATAACCCCTGAACGCCTGCATATGTGAACAAGAGAGTGCATCAGCTGCATGATTCAGTACGCCTGGCACATGTTTCGCCCTGAACTGTACATTCAGTCTCATGCAAAGCAGCACAACTTCTTTCAGCAATCTCAAGATCCATTTGCAGCGTGGTTAATGCATTCGACAACAGTCATATTATCAGACCAAAACACCACTGAGCGGTCCCTGAAGTCGTCAGGCCATGCCATCAGAGCAACCCAAATGGGGAATAACTCCAAGAACCCAATGTTACCTGTGAGACCGCTGGAGTGCCACCACGCCGGCCATGTTTGCGCCGACCATCGATTACCTAAGATGGCGCCAAATCCCACGCTCCCCGCTGAGTCAGTCCACAGACCTAGCTCATCTGAAGACGCTGGCGGCTTGTTCCACACGACTCGACCGTTGAAGTCCGCCAGAAATGCCAACCAAATGCGCATATCCTGGCAAACCTCTGCCGACAGTCTCGTACGGTGGTGCCCCTCTCTGAAACCAACCATAGCTTGTGCAATAGAGCGTGAGAAGGGGCGGGCCATTGGTATCACCCTCAAAGCAAAGTTAAGCTGACCCACTGTTTGTTGTAAATGGTGCAGGGTCACTTTCTCCTTGCCCAGGCATTGCGTCAAGGTAGCCCTAAACTTGGCCACCTTTTCCATCGGTAAACGGAAACATCCCTCCACAGAATCGAGCTCAATTCCCAGAAACTCCAGTGAAGTAGATGGTCCGACCGTCTTACCTGGTGCCAATGGGACTCCAAACTCCCTCATGAGGATGCAGAAGTCGTGTAGCGCCTGCGCACATTTCGTATCGCCGGCTGCTCCCAAGAACAGGAAGTCATCAAGATAGTGCATAACATGCCTATGCCCTGTGGCCTCGGTGAATGCCCACTCTAAAAAACAACTGAACATTTCAAAATAGGCACAAGAAATGGAGCAACCCATAGGCATGCATTTATCCATGTAATAACTTCCTTGAAATGCAAAACCTAGCAAGCGTTGATCCTGTGGGTGTACCGGGAGCAACTGGAACGCCGATTCGATATCTGATTTCGCCATCAGCGCCCCGGGGCCCAGGCGAGTTAACATGGCCACGGCATCATCGAACGATGCGTACCGCACTGAACAAACTTCCGGGTCAATGGCCTCATTCACCGAGGAACCCCTTGGAGCAGACAGGTTATGAATAAGTCTAAACTCCCTGGGTCCTTCTTCAGGACAACCCCTAACGGGGAACAGATGAACTCCGCCACCGGCGGGCGATGAAAAGGCCCTGCCACTCCCCCTAAGCTGACTTCTTTTGCAATTTTGCAATTTTCGAAAGGGCACCGCGGGCTTTTGGCGGACGACCCCTGACCCACTCCCGCCTGGCGAGGATGTACCTGCCGCCCCTGGCAGGAGCTGCTTGTGCCATGACACCGAGTCCAGGCAATCCCACGTCAGAGTAGCATCATATTCTTTCGCTTTCCGGAATTTCATGTCATAACCTTTCCATTCCTCCCCTCATACATTGCATAAAATTCCATAATACGATTTTGATAGCAAGACAATTCAGTCAAAACCTCGGGTTTACGTTCCCCCATAACTGCAGTAAATATAGAAAAGGCCTTAACCCTGTTCGTTACTGTCTCATCCACCCTGAATTCCGTCATCTTGGCGCGCCAGACGCTCGGGTGCCACAAATCCTTCTGGGTTTTAGCATATTCCATCTCGCGATGGTCAGTTAATAATGAAAACATGGTAACGTATTTGTCTCCCCATATTAACTCTTTCGTGGCCATAGGGATGTGCTGTGCCACCTTCTCCCGCCTCGAGGGTAATGAACCCTCCCCCGCTATTGGCAAAGCGAGCTTACCCGGTTCGGCCGTTGTTCCCGCCGTCTTCTCGTGACCAACTGCAGGTCCTACCGGTGCCACCTGTGGGGAAACAAGAGGGACATTCGCCTTTGCAGCATCTCTCGACTTCCGCAATTGCTCGATTAGTAGTCTGGCCTCTTCGGCCGGGTCCCCAGGGGCCACTGCGTCCCCTGCCTTCTTCTTGAGCCATGCTGCCAACTGGATGGCCAATTCGGGAGGCATTTCCTCATCATTAGCGGGAGTAATCACAACCGGTATCGGCTGACCCGCATCTGTGTTTGGTACCGGGTTGTCTGCTGGCGTGACGGGGGCGACTGGGGGTACCTCAGGAACCGGGACCTCCCCAGAAACCGCCCTCCTCTTGACCCGCTTCCCCCTACCCTCGGGAACAATTCCCGGCAAGGCCGGGCCTATTACCTTCTTGGGGCGACCTGAATTGCTCAGGGCCACCAACTGTTTCTTAGCCTCCGACAAACCTCGACCGATCGAATCAACTTTTCCGAGCTTTCGGTCCATGCCAGCCATTCGGTTCGACAACAGGCGTAATACCTTCTCCATCTCGGAGCCCTTTCCTGCTTTCTTGCCAGCCATGGTTTTGAGTATTCTGCTCTTAGTCGATCACGAGGTCCTGGATCCTTCGTACTCCAAATAACTGAAAGAGAAACAACAAGATTACAAGTTCTCAAAATTGCTGCTTGTTCCGTCGAGGGCTCACGAGCAACGAGTGGGTGCAGCCTTCAGAGCACAGGAACAAGAGGACACTTCTTCGGATTCCCGCTCTATTTATTCTTCTACGGGAGGGCGTGTACCCTCCTCCGGTACGCCTACTGGGCGTGGTCTTCGGTGTAGGTGTCTAGGACAACCCCTCTTGGGCGGGAAAAGGCGCGTCCCGGCTGCGCCGCTTCGGGCATACCAGCCGAGCCACGCCCCCCGCCCAAAATGGCTTCCCGGGGGGATCGGGGCACCCAACCATACGTTCGGGGGGACCGAGTGGTCGCCCCTTTCCATTAGCGCCTACTCATAAGCAAATGACATTTAGAATTCTCTTTCACTTCAAGCTTTCAAAAGTAAATTGATATAAAAGCAGTATTGAATTTTTTGACATTGTGTACTCTTACCAAAATTTAGAGCTTCAATTTTATATGATACGCCATAGAAAAAAGGAGTTCTTTATATATACTAAACATCCAGAAACATCTGATAAACCAGTAATAAAGTCACTTCTAGCTTAGTTAGTTTATAGTCTTCTTTTTTAAGAGAAATTATTTCACATTGTTACTGGATCTGCATGGCTAAATGCTAGGTCCCAAAGGCGAGACCTATTGGCTATGCCAATGCTTGTTATTGATTGAGTACAATGAGCAGCAACACTTTTGATTAGGTCCTGAAGAAAGCCGCAAACACCTCTTTTGGTGGGTTAATAGGCTGAAACATGTTGATCTCTTATTAACTTTCACTCTGCTGCCCCAACTACCCTGAGCTAATTTTTGTGGTATTTCGTATACCATTCTCTATAAAAAAAACATGCCTGAACTCCTCCCTCTCAGTGAGGGGGCTGTACCCTGTACTGTAACTAAGTATACCGGTGGGAGGAGATTCCAAATGAGGAAGCATGCCAACTATGGTGGGTGAGAGAAATCTTCCCTTTAAGGGGATATTTCATCTTAGCTAGGTCTTCATTTGCAACAGTAATCCTCATAGACCCAAGGATTTCTTGATTCTGGTAGAAATACATTTTTACCCCTTCATTGTACGTTTAAGCACAGACCATTGCTTGAAATGTTGTGACGGAAAGTTGATAATTGCATTTAATACCTTCTCATACCTGGATTTATCTAGAAGAGAAGTCTGTTAATTCTAGCAGATTTTTGATACCACAAGGTATAAGAAATTAGGGGATCTTTATCTGATATCTTTATCAGTAAATGATCTGAAATTATTGGACAAACTTTTGTAAGTATTATTTCTAAAGATAAAGGAAGTTCTATATTTGTCTTTTCTAAACTAACCCCAGTGCGTATGACTACAATAACCACCTCTCTCAAATCAATATTATGCTCGGTTTAGTTAGAAAGCTAAATGATCTAGAAGAAACCAGGTCTGCACATCAGTATTTTTCTTAGAAAGCTTTAAGTTAGAGAGTGAAAACACATTTTAGAATGCCCCAAAAATTGTGACAAAGATATTTCAATATGTTTGACAAAAAGAATAGGTACATTTCATGACAATATTGAAATGGGAAATAAAATAATAGAAACAAATATTTACACCACACGACAAAAATATTAGAGACTACATTTCAGCAATATATAGGAAATACTGAGGTTCATGTATTAACCGCATGCGCGCTAGCGGAATTCCGCTCGCACGCTGGGTTTTTCAAAATCGCACTTTGCGTGACGAGCTGGGCTCGTCATCAGCGTGCGAGGAGGCTACGCCATGAAGAGCCCAGCTCATCATCAGCGTCGAAGGGGTTAATAATCCATTTGGTAAAAGTGGTTGCTTGTGGAGTCAGCGCACTACTGTGTCTGTGATGGCATTTTTAATGCACCCCATTTTACTTTCAGATTCACGAATGTCCCCTTTGGTTACTACCTCCTGTTACTGTTTTTCAGCCCACGTATGGTTTCAAAGCTTAATACATACCTTAAGGAGGTATAACGTATTTAGAAGGTACACTATTAACATTCCCCTTCCAAATTCTTAATTGTTAAATGGGCCTAGTACATTTCGAAAAGACATTTGCAAACTCTGTGAATTACCGAACCAGTGGATTTTTTAACAATAAAACCCTTGGTACATGAGTCAATATTTCTCAATTCCCTTCAAATTAAGTTGCTTTTATAATGTAAGTTAAATGATAACCGGTGCACGTACCTATTTAGTGTTGCTTCAGATCAAATAAAAACCATCACACATAACTTACACAATGCTTAAAGACAGAATTTCTGACATCCATCTTTAATGTTTTGTTAAATATATTTGCAAATGTTGTCACTTAAACAGGAAAGCATCTAAACCGGTCTCTGGACATAAAATAGGTTGTAATCATAATCTTTCGATACATTTTCTGAGTTTCAGGAACAATGTGCGTCATCTGTGTTTACTCTAAACCACTATAATAAACATATTCAATGCTTTTAGATTTGATCTGTTTGTACTGGTTTCTATTGCAGACAATGATCTAGATTTAGACCAAGGATCAATTCCACCCATGGCTTTTAAAACCTATTTATCATTGATCTCTTTTATTGTTATCGCAAATGAAACTGTAATAGAAATGATCTGAGAGATGGACTTCAAGTATTATGCTCAGTCAATTTATTGAACAAACTATGGAGTTAAAATCTGAATAGATTAAATCCACAAGCATTGCCTGACCACTGTATTTTACATCAATAGATTACTAATCCGCACATGTTGTCTAAGTACAATTCAATCATCTTCAATTTTTCACGGAGCTCATGCTGGGTCTGTGTGAATTCTTTTAAAATGACATTTAAATGTCCAAAAGTTCAGGAATCCTCATTTCAAGCCTGGTCAAACCTTAATGAATGCTATACCTAAAGATGCCCTTCTGTTCCTACATTTTATTGTGCACCATATTCAGAAATGGCATGGTTTTGCTTTCGGAGGTAAAATTCTAAACATATTTATTGTTGTTGCCATCTGACACATTATCACTAATTGGGAAGATAATAACAAGTGGTCCTGTGATGCTTGCTGGAATGGGAAGTGTTTAATCAAAAGGTGGATTGAATTCAAGTTTAGGTGACAATTTTACAAAAGTGTATGGATTTTTTTATATATTTAAAATTGTTGATCTCCAAGAAGGCCTAAATCAATAAATCAAATTGAAATTCAAGTTTATCATTTTAATCCTATTGTTGGAAAAGATGTGATTTTGAACCCCATGAGGCGGTTCCTTTCCAGAAAGCATTCAGGTTGTAATCATGAGTCAAATAATGCTGTGGAGGTTAAAATATTCAAATTGAATTCTAATTACACATGAAATGTTCATTGTTCAATATATTTCTCTAAGTATTTTAATGTGAGGACTTTATTGCTTAAGGAAAATAATTAGTATTTGTTTTTTACATTAATGAAACCACTGTATCCCACCTTCTTTCTTTCCTGAACCTGTTCTGTATGAATGTTTCTATTGTTGAACTTTAAAGACTGCCCGAAATTAAGAATTGTGCTCTACATAACTTTGCTGTGTTACAGTTTGTTGATTTTTATGTACAACTTTCGTCTCTTATGTGTATGGCAACTGATGTTCTGTTTTGCTTTAATAATCGGCTTATGTTTATTAGGTTTTTATTATTCAATGAAATGTTTCAAACACAACAAATGGTAGTTGATATGTATTTACAACTGCAGCATTTTTATTGTATGGGCACTTTCAAAGAGGACAAAAATAGGGTCTGCGGGTTGACGGAGTACCACATTGGTATCACGAGGGAGAGGTTTGGGCAGGTGATTGGGGATACATGTAATGTTGGAAGTAGGGGGAATAACGCATGTACATTGTGTGGACTGTGACTCCTGGAGTTATTGTGAGGGATACCACGCTACCCTGTAAATGAATCCCCTAGTGATTATTATCAACAAACTTTATTCGGTTTTATAAAAGAAAACCATAAAAGTCATACATAAAATGATACAACATTTTCAAGTGAAAGACATTCCCGTAGGATGTCTTTGCTAAGTGTATTTTCTTGCTTAGCCCAAATATTAAGCTACAAAGCCAGGGGACGGAAAGCCAGTACATTTGAGAGGAAAGGCATTCCCAACTCTTTGTGCACGACATAAAACGAAGTGCTTTGTGGGACAGAAAGGGCCCTTTGCCGGAAAGAGTTTTCAGTACTTTGCACTGCTCCTACCTCAATGTGGCCCAAAGTCTCACTCCCATAACTAACCTTTGAGATATATTTGTCTTCATATGTCTTCAAAAGAGCCCCTATTGGCTTCCCTCCCCCTCTGCTGGCAAAGTTAAAAACAGCTGCAAAAGCTTTCAATAGATCCCCTTTCTTCCAAGTAAGCAAAGGGCACCAACTCAAGGAATCGTCAAACACATTGGTCTTCGGTATTGATGAAAGTCAGAGTTTAATAGTGAACTGCTTAGCTTTACGAGGTCCCACCTGCATAATGAACGACTTGGCATGATGAAACAACAGGTCCAAGTCCTCCATTAAAAGGGCAAAAGAATTCAGAAGAAGTTGCAGGCCCCTAGCTGTCCTCGCCAAGAGGACTGCATCGTCCGCAGATAGGGGGACTGGCAGGCTATGCTTGCCTACCTGGGGACAATCCGCATTTGTGGCCAAAAGGGCCTTCTCTAAGGAATTAATATATAGGTTAAAAAGAAAGGGTTCTAAAATGCACCCTTGATGCACCCCTCTCTTGATGTCAAGCTGACAGGACACGTTCAGGTCCTTTGAATAGCGGACAACCACAGTTTAATCACGGTGAATAAAATGATCTTACTGTCAATACCAATGGAGGACATCAACTGCCACAGCTTGGACCTATTAACACAGTTGAATGCTGAGGACAGGTCCATGAAGGCTAGGTATATGGGGCTGGAACGAGCCACAGTGTATTTGTTCAGAACCATGTACAGGTTTAAACACTTCCACAATGGAACAACCTGGGTGAATGCCGTTTTGGATATCGGATAAAAAGTTGTTTTCCTCAAACCATGATACAAGTGTGTCAAGTACCATGCGGCCCACCACCTTCACCACAGAGTCCAGCAGGGAAATGGGCCTATAACAATAGGTACTGTCCCGTTATCCCTTTTCAAATGCCGGTACTATAATCGATAAAGCCCAAGAATTTGTGCGGCCAATCTGGACTGTAGTATTGATGACAGCTGTGAGGACAGGCACCCAGGTTTTTAAGTGGGCGATGTAGAGATCTGTTGGGATCCCATCTGGCTCGGGGGACTTGTTTTTAGATAGACCCAGAATACCGGCACTCACCTCTTGCGTGGTGAAAATACGTTCTGACTTTCCTTCTACCCTTTCCTACCCCTCAATTGGAGGGGTATCCGACTGGAAGATACCCTCGAAATTATGTACCCAATCATCCTCTGTGACATGGGCATCTAGGTATTCTAGTAATTAGCATTATTTCCAGATAGAAATGGGCTGTTAATAATGCCCCAGAACTTTGAGCTATTACACAGTGTACTAGCCTCCACTAAATCAATCCAGGCCTCCTCCTTCAGGGCAGGCTTGCGAGTTGCTAGAGCTGCCTTATATGCTCTTCGTAGTCCTTTGACCGCCACCCAGTCTCGGGGCTTAACACCCAAGGCCTTTCTCAGGTTCTCGAAGCCTGGGAGCATGCCAAGTCAAACCATCGTGGACCTGGTTTCTAACAGGCCCCGTAAAAAGTTCCTTATGACAGTAGACCTGGATCCAAATGTACCCATGATGTCTGGAGCACTTGCCTCATCGTCGAGGCAGGTGGCAAACTCGCTGCAACACCGAGTTAAAAGGGACTCGTTGAGTAGCTCTGGGACAATACACCCCCACTTTACGCTCCTTCCCGCTTCCACCTCTTTAAGGGGGACACCAGCCCCGCGCCCATCTTGGTTTGTCCTAGTGTTAGGGTCCAGCAAGTTGAGACACAAATGGGGTTGTGGTCACTGCATTCACTTGCCTGCACTGGAAAATCGGTAACCAGAGAGTAAAAGGGGGTATACACAAAGGTGAAATCAATAACAGTCTCACACCCTCTCTCAATAAAGGTAGGGGTAATGTCTGTTTTCCCCAGAGGCAGCTTATTTATTACAGATGTTAGATCAAATTCAAGCAAGATGAAGTTAAGCTCAACGCCCTTGAGAGTATGTTCCATGTGCAAGCCTGCTGGTCGTGCACAGCCCATAGCTTCCACTCCTCCTTGCCTGATGTCCCTACACATGAGTGTTAAAATCCTCTGTTAAAAAAATGTAGTGATAACTCTGACCTGTCAAGATGCTATGCTGAAGTACAGACCCCATCAGTTATATTTCCCTCATCCGGGTGTGTAACTCCAGCATTGAAGAAGTTACCAGAGCAGCTTGCTCCTTCCACTGGGCAACATCACATGTAAATTGAGAGAGACATACAGTGAGGTATTGTAAGAAACTGGCTCTGTATACTGCACCAAAGTGAGGTACAGTGTGTATAGAGTCCTAGGGTCTCGAGAGGTAGGCAGAGGTTAAAGTTAGATAGAACTTTACTCTCTAAAGTGGTAGCTTGGTCGAGCAGTAAGGCAGTATAAGAGGACAGTGTTAAGCATTTTTGAATTACACACTCAGTCAGCAAAAGAATTCACACACTCAAGAACTGAACTCTAGGCCAATTGTTTTTGTATAAAAAAATATACTGTTTTATTTCTAGAACCAAGCAAGCCTGGCACAGGTAAGCATAGAAATACTTTGCGGTAATCATTTACTTGTATGAACACAGTTCAAGTAGGCAGTAGAAATTGTACTTTGTTTGATTTACAGGGAAGAAGTAGTATGCAGCACTTAGCAAATACAGTACATTGATATGAATAGGCTTTTTCACTAAATTGCAGGTAAGTTACTTTTTGCTTTACTTTTCTAACTCAGTGCTGGATACCTAGACTCAGCACTGGTACATTTCCTAGAAACAGCTAAGTAAATACGTTTTGGTTATTCGCATGATTTTTAAAGAATATTTCCAGTTTTCAAAACTCCACACTTTGAACCTTTTTTGGAGCAGTACATAGAAATGAATGGGCTTCTACAATAAATTGCAGGTAAGTTACTTTTCGTGTTACTTTTCTAACTCAGTGCTGGATACCTAGATTCCGTCCATCATCCCCTTTTGTATCGCTTTGTTCGCCCTAAGTTGACAGGATATGCTCAGACGTGAGTCCCTTGCTCACTTTGCCACTTGATTCAAGATAGCCTGGCTGATGAGGGTTATGAACCCGAAACCGGTCCAAGGATACTTGTTTCCAGTCCAGGGAAGACATGGCTTTGCAGTTCGGGCTGGACTGTTCCCATGAGGCAGAGGGTCACACTGATTTGCATATGGCCATGTCTGAACTGGGGTAGCGGAGTGAGCTAAAGAATGGTGATGGATTAAACCCAGATCAGTTGACTGGGGGTGAGTGTTTGATTTGCTCAAACGCTCCGTCCATCATCCCCTTTTGTATCGCTTTGGATACCTAGATTCAGCACTGGGACATTCCTTTGAAACAAGTAAGTAAACACCTTTTGGTTATTTGTGCGATTTAAAAAAATATTTTTAGATTTCAAAACTCCACACTTCGAAACATTTTGGAGAAAAAGTGTCCATGTTATCCTATATAGAAAACAGGTTAACGGTTCTCAGGTAAGTAATTGACTGGGAGTTAAGGTTCTGGGGTTAGACTCAGGGGGTCTCCTAGGGTCAGTGATGCACTGTTGTTGCACCCTCAGCGGCACTAGGACGGCCGGGTGCAGAGTGTTGAGGCCCAATGTTATCCTATGGAAGATAGGGGAGCTTCGTTTGGTGGCGGCTGGCAAGCAGGCCACAGGATTGTGGGAGCAAAGCTCCTAGGGTTTAGCTCAGGGCAAGTTGGGGACCAAAGGTGCACCCTCAGCGGCACTAGGGCGGCCGGGCGCAGGGGCTGTTTTGAGGTCGGGTGCCCTGTTGATTTCAATGGAGACTCTCCGGGACAAAGAAACACTGCAGGCTTGTGGACGAGGATCTTCCAGGAGCGACCACCACTTCGAGTGGTAATTTGGGTTCTTGTAGGTTGGTTAGGCACAGCTGGGTTGGGCACACAAGGCCGTGGGGCGTCGGATGTAGGGGTGCCTTTGGACGTCAGATTTTCTTACCCGCTCCGGTCACGGTAGGGGGGGTCCTTTGGATTGAGGATACAGACGTCTTCTGGAGGCTTGAGGAAAGTCATGGGTCACCGTATCTCGGGTCAGGATCGCCGGGGGGACCTCCTTGGGGTGTTTTTCCACTCTAGTTCGGGTCGGGTTCGGCGGGTGTGGAGTGGGCTGGATTGTCGGTTTCTGGCTGGCACCAGAAGCTGCAGTTTAAACACATCCGGTGTTCACAGGAGAAACAGTCAGGACATACCACTCTATTTTACACTCACCACTTGTTTGTTTGCACTGCGTATTCACTTATTCAATAACCATCAATTATCGGCCCCAGAATGACCGTCCATAAGTGCCTACGGACTCATCTTTGCTCGATGCACAACTCCGTGGGCTTTTGGTCTCGATGATCAAGGGACTATCCACGTGTGATTGGAGAGCCAGATGATAGGACTGATTAGGAAGTTCATTTTGATGGTGATCCACTTATGAGCCTCCGGGATCGAGTTAATCGGCACTGTATGTACGGTAGTTCATGCTCTCAGACCCACGGTCATTTTGTTCTTCACGTTTCAGGTTATCCTGGTTGACTAGGGCACCGACTCCTTAGTGGCTACATGTTTCTGGAGTCCAGGATACTGCCACCCAGCACTGCACTTACAGTGCCCATGAATAGACTTGGGCACTGTAGGGATATAGGGCTCATGCACCTGTACACTCAGAACTGGCATAGGGCACCCAGCAAGAGGGGTGACTGATGTATGCCAGGGCAGTGGTTTATGGGCATGGCACACAATAATGTAGCAAAACCTTTACAAATGACTGCCGTTCCTAGAGCCAGTTTCACAAATAGTGCTAACCGCAGAAGCATCACTCACCAGCTGGGGAGCCCATCTCCTAAATCACACAATTCAGGGCAAGTGGACCACTCAACAAAAAGCGCTCCACATCAATCACCTAGAACCACTGGCAATATTTCTAGTTCCAAGTACATTTTCTCAACCTTAGTCCGGATGGACAATATGACAGCAACGTGCTACATACAAAAGCAAGCAGGAACACATTATTTGCAGCTGTCTCACCTAGCGCAAAGTATATGAAGGTGGGCCATTACACAAAATATATCTCCTAGCAGAACATCTTCCAGGAGTAAACAATCAGATAGTGGATCTGTTAAGTCGTCAGACTTAACAAATACACGAATGGGAACTTCATCCACAAGTCCTTCAACCTTTCTTCCAAATGTGGGGCCAACCAGACATAGATCTGTTCGCCACACACTCAAACGCAAAACGCCACACCTTCGCTGCCAGGTTCCCAAACCCATTGTCCAAGGGCAATGCAATATGGATGAACTGGTCAGGGAGATTTGCGTACGCTTTTCCGCCACTCCCACTTATCCCACTAGTAGTACGCAAGCTCAAACAAGCTCTCAAGATGATCCTGGTTGCTCCCACATAGGCACGGCAACCATGGTTCACAACACTCCTTGAACTCTCAATAGTTCCACACCAAAAACTACATCTGTCCCCAAAACTGCTGACGCAGAACCATGGAGAGATAAGGCACCCAGATCCAGCACAACTGAATCTAGCAATCTGGCTCCTGAAATCTTGGAGTTCGGTTACCTGAACCTCCGACGGCCTGTATGAATATTATTAAAGAAGCCAAACGCCCCACAACTAGAGCTTGCTATGCAGCTAAATGGAAAAGATTTCTCATTTACTACAATAACAACAAAATTGACCCATTCGATGCTTCAATTCAGAACATTATTTGCTATTTACTACATCTACAAAGATGAAATCTTTCATACTCATCAATCAGATTACATCTAGCTGTTCTTGCAGCCTACTTACAAAACAGGCAACATTTGTCATTGTTTAGGGTACCTGCTATCAAAGCCTTCATGAAAGGCCTTAAAAGAATAATTCCAACCAGACTGCCACCATCTCCAGTGTGGAACCTAAACAATGTTCTTACTAGGCTCATGGGTCCCCCGTTTGAGCCTTTACACAAATACAAATTACAATTCCTTACATGGAAAGTAGCTTTCCTTGTCGCAATCACCTCTCTCAGGAGAGTAAGTGAGATTCCGGCTTTAACCTGAGGAAAATTAAATTTTTGGTCATATTATGTTCCCTAGCGCGTACCCCACCGACTCCATGTACCAGCTTAAAGTGCATGTAACTTCCCTCCTGTGCCAGTTATGAAGACGCAAATACATTTGCGTCCAACGTTAACTTGTCCTCTTTCAGATCCACCATGAATGGATTATATAGTCCGTTCCTAAGTATGCTATGCCACCGTCTTTTTGTAATACACTCTACATGTTTTCCTGCTCCAGCAGAGTAGGCCCTGAATTTCTGCCATCGAACCTCTTTTGTGGCTCCTGACTCTGGCAGCCTCTGCCCAGGCTACCTCTGTACCCGTGAACTCTGACTTACTTTCAGCGCGGCCCCTCGCGCTCAGCTCAAGCCTGCTTTCTGCCAAGACTGACTATAACCTTCGAGTTATCTGTTCCGCTCCCCGAGAATACATTCCTGCCTACTAGATCCTGTAAACATCCTCCCCAGCTGCAGAGCCAAAGGGCCGACCTGTCTCAATGCAAGTAATTCATAGCCTCTGTTGCCATGCTTCCATGGAAGGCCCCGTGCCCCACGCTTCACATGTAGACACTTAGGCGCTTATACACGCATCCACAGTTAGCATAGAATAGCTTCTGCCCTAGAGACCTTTCCGTCCAGATAGTATAGTTCCTAAACATCAGATATCAGATATGATAGAAGTACAAGTTGATCTGACATGCCAGACTTCTGTCTCTTTCCGTCAGTGTAAATGTCAAATCCCCTGCACCCCGTCAATCACACGTCATGCAGCTGCGCGCGCATCCAAGCTTCCGATTTCTGCTGACATTGCAACAATCCTGTTAGCACCACCCCTTGGTGCCACCCACTTGCGTCACCTATCAGTGACGTTTCTAGCACACACCTCTGGTTCACGCCTAGTTCACGCCTCTTGATTACGTATTAGTATCACGTGTATACTGTTATCTTGTCTTCTCTCAGCTGTTACGCCTCTTGCATTATTCTTTATGATATGAATTAAGTATATAAGCTATGTATTGTTAATAAACGGGAGCGCTCTATCCCTTCTGACACCCCTGTGGTGGTCAGAACATGATATCCTGATCAAGACCATTCCTTTATGAGGAATAAAACCCTTAGAAACTCTAACACCACGGACTCTGTCTTTTTTCATTCCAATTGAGTTATTATTGATTAAGTACTTACCTGCATAGAAATTAAGAGAGTAAATTAATTATTTACGTCATTTTGGCGCCCGAATAGGGACCCCTCCCCCACCTCACGCGCCGGTTGGTGCGTTGCAAGCTATGTCCCCTGCCATCAGTTAGATGGAACATACGCGTACTGGTAGGATTTCCTGCATCTCCCTCTGACCCACGGAGGTGACGAAGACTGCGATCAGTGCCCAGACGAGGCGGTGAGGAGTGCGGAGGATCCCGACCAGAGCCTAGCCGAAAGAAGCAAGGTCCGAGGTGTCAAGAGGCCCACCAGGTTTCCGAAGTTTTCCGAAGTTTTCCGAAGTTTTCCGAAGTACCGAGTCGAGTCCAGTCGAGTTTTCCGAGGCCTTCTGTTTCCGTGCTTCCCGGTGAGTACCATTGCTGGGTCGTATCTAGACGGGTTTGGGTACGCAAGTCCGGTCTGCACTGTTTTTAGGCAGTGTATCTGTACTGTTTAGCAGTATATCTAGTATTCCGAATTTCTGCACTGTTACACCAGTGTATCTGTACTGTTGAGCAGTACATCCAGTATAGGGGGGTAGTCATCTATGTCTTCAATGTCCTTATGTGATTAATGTTGTGGTATGAATGTGACTGTTTAAACGTGTATTATTGTGTTTCTCGTATAACCTAGCTGTCAAGAGTATTAAGGAATAAGGATTGAGCATTCAGTAATAAGTAAGCAAAATGCAGTTTTTCAACAAGTTAAAGCAGATAGGAACTAGGAAAGGGATACTGGAGGAAGAAATTCCTATTCCCCCTAGGGACACTCCCGGCAATTTTATGTACAAGAAGCATGGCATAGATGCCATATTATATCTAGATTTATGGGCCGATTACACCAAACACCTAGACGAAAGACACAGATGGCCTGTCACCGGAACATGGGATGCCGAGTGCATCATGAGGGTAGAAGAAGCATTATGGAAAAAGAAAGCTAGACAATCTCAGAAGGACGCCATAGAATTTTGGCGTAAGGAATCACGTAAGCGTGCTGACAAAGCACTCCGTAGAGAAGACAGACTTAAAGAATCAGAGAAAGACCAAGAAAACGAATTAGTTACTGAAGGGATCCGAGTAAAAACAGAACAAATAGACCGTGCCCGAAATAATCTTGTAAACGGTATGTATCTTGCAGCAGATGGCACATCTGAAGCCCTATCAGAAATACCGAAAAACTTACCGACACCATTAGCTCCAACTAAAGTAATGCATAAAACTACTAAAGACATATTCCTAAATTCATATTTAGAGGATGTAGCACCAGCTTACACCAATCTGCCTGTTCGTGCCCTGCCTACTGACAGGGATGGGGATGGCACTACTCCCCCAGATCATGTCCCGCCGGTACCGCGACAGACCTCCCCTGTTCCGCCAGCTCCGCCACTTCCCGCACTCAAGACTGACCTACCGAAACAAGTCCTACCTGATCCTACTAAACGACAAATTCAAGTTCAGATACAGACTCCGCGGAGAGATAATGCCCAAGCATCCGCCTCAGGAGGTGCGACTGCGGGTCCTCAGACCCCGCCACCGACACACAGATTCAATTTAAGGGACACGCAGAATCCTTTCCAGTCTCCCCACTTGTCGCGTCTTGACGCATTAAAAGAAAAAATGTCAGTTTGCAGATATGATCCAGTACCCGGAAAGAACGATCTAATGATATTGGCATCACTACGATTAAGATCTGCCACCGATAGCTTGCTATGCTATGTAGGAATGAAGGAACGTCTCGACAGACTATATGAGTTTATACAGACAGGGAAAGACCCTGACAGTGTCAAAGATGCCATGCATAAACAGAAAGTTGACATTCAAGCACAGATATTACGATTTTTCATAAATTGTCTAATAAGAGAACGAGACAGGCCCGAGACAGATCAAAGTGAATTAGACGGACTAACCAAGTGGGGTCAAAATATAGCCGAAGGAAAACATGATAGGGGGGCTTGCATAGCCAGTATGTCCCAGAAAATTAGAAAGGCAGTATTAACTGCACACCGGGAAGAGAATGATAAAGCTTCCTCCGAGGAGGAAGAAGAACATGAAGCACCAGGAAGGTCTACAGATACTATAGCGTATGTAGGTAAGGGAAACTACCTTAGGAAAGGTATTCGTCCGGAAAGCAAGAGTTCTTTTCTCTGCTTTAACAAATCCGAATTCTTCTGAACATCAGTTCCAGGAAACTGATAAAAGGCTTCGAGACCGAATGGGGTACCATGTACTCAATTCCATGGATGAACAGGAACTAGCCCGGTCAGCCGTGTTATGGGCCGAAAACCCAGACATATATAATGATGATACGTTAGTGCAGACATTCTTGAACCTTTCCCCAGAAGAGCAGAAAATAGCAGGTGTATACATGATTCAGCACCTCCTCATCAAGTTCAGAAACCATCATTCTGATCCAGGTCCCTTACACGAAACATTAGAAGCACTACTCATGGATAGATGGAGAGGTTTCAGTACCAAATTAATACAAATAATTCTAGAACAACGACGTAAGTATAACACCTTCATAAGCTCTGAATATGTTCCCCCGCCGCCTCCAGAAAGGAAAACGTATCACATGCAATGCGGTAGTGGCATTGAAAGTCAGAACCCCTTACGAGAAGTACACCCAGTTATGGGTGAGGATCATACCTTGAAATGTGTGTATGTTCACACACCACTGACTAAGTTAGAACTGTTAGAAATGAAGAAATTAGTCCCGTGTCATGATAAAGACCCTGCAGGTTTTCACAGAGAGCTCAAAGACATGTTACTGATGGGAGATTACACGTATGATGATATTATGAAAATGTTAAAAGTACTGTTGCCCACGGGCATTTACGAGAAATTAAAGGAAAAGGATTGGGAGGTGGGAGAGTCAAAGATAGCATGGGCAGAAATAGAAGACGAAGAAAGCAAACGAATCCCAGGGTTAGGTCTTGGGGATAAGACTAAAGCATTACCAGGTTTAATAGTACAGGTTTTGCCAAGATTATTGACAACTAGAAAGGAAGATTGGGACGCAATCTCGTCCTGTAAACAGAAACAAGATGAAGATACTAGTGACTTTTATTCCAGATTCGAGAAATGTTTCATTATAAATAGTGGCCTACAACCTAGTAGCGAGTCATATCCACACCTTTTTGTATCAAAATTAGTCGAGAATTCCCTGCCGTTAGTTAAAAATAGAGTGTACAAAGTTGAAAGTACTTGGCAGGCAAACACGCCATCCCAGATGTTACAAATGTTACAATATCACCAGAACAGAATTAGGGAAGAACAAGATCAGGAACAGAAACGTATGAAAGACACGAAAATGAAAATGCTAGTAGCTCAGACAGTCCCAGCCGACGGTCAAAGAAAAGGTGGGGCCCAGACCAATCATTCTGCAGCTCCCGTTAAAGGGACATGTAATTACTGCAAGCAGCCAGGTCATTACGTACATGAATGTCCAGTCCTGAAACACAACATCGCGACAGGTAAAACTAAAGAAAGACCGCATCCGCCTAGACATGAACATGGTCATCAACAGACCTCGCAGAACGAACAGCCAATGCAGAATATGCAGCCTACGCATGCTCAGTCCCACACAGCACAGACCGTAGCCGTACCGCAGCCACAGCCCATTGCCGCGACTCAGCAAGTCTCACAACAGATGTACCAGTATGCCCAATCTGCATATCCAGATTACCCCCGATACACATGAAACAGCCTAGAGAGGGAAAGTGATTTGCCTCTTATTGAAATTCCTGTAGATCAAGAAGGTCCTTATGTACACAGTCACGTATTAGGAAAAGACAGAAAGTTTTTAATTGACACAGGGGCAAGTCGCACTACAATCAGTCACAATGAAGTCCCAGGGGCACCCCTCTCAGGCTCACAGAATGTTTCCCTTGGTTTTTCAGGACAGCCTATTGTAAATGAAGTATCAGAACCAGTACCATTAGCTGTGGGTCCATTATCCCGAGTTACAGATTTGTTACTTACGAAATCATGTCCAGAAAATCTGTTAGGAATTAAAACACTGAAGGCTCTAGGAGCTATAATATGCTGTTCCCCGGAGGGAGTCAGACTCTTTCTACGGGATTTCAAGGGTCATTATGTTTTACGTGATTTTGATGTCAGATTGAAAAATGTACCAGATCACTTATGGGCAAAAGGCCCAGCTGATGTAGGTTGTATGCATATCACTCCATATCGTGTTACACTCAAGACAGGAGTTGTCCTACCCAGAATCAGACAATACAAGTTACCACCCGATGCTGTAGTGGCTTTACTGAAAATCATTGAAGAGCTTATTGCCCAGGGGGTGGTCGTAGAGACCGACTCCAATATCTGTAATTCACCCATCATTCCAATTCTTAAACGTACAGACCGCAATGCACCGCCAGTATATCGGCTGGTGATTGATCTTCGAGAGCTGAACAAATGCATTGTACCACAGTATCCTGTGGTCCCCGATATCTCCTCCCTGTTAACTGCTATTGATTCAGAAGCAACGTTCTTTACTGTAATAGATCTCAAGAACGCTTTCTTCAGTGTACCTATTGATCCGGAGAGCCAATATCTCTTCGGATTCAGTTTAAATGGACGAAGTTTCAAATTTTCCCGCGCACCTCAAGGATTTACAGAAAGCCCCAGCATCTATAGTCAAGCACTGAAAAGACAACTAGATTGTATTCAAATGCCAGTTAATACCGCTTTACTGCAATACGTCGATGATCTGCTGATCACCGCACGAAGTGAGCCCGAATGTGAACAAGCATCGTTAACAGTTTTGCATTTCCTGGCCGACAAGGGACACAAGGTGTCTCCTTCGAAGCTACAATTCTGTGTTCAGCAAGTTGTGTACTTGGGTCACTTGCTGTCCAAAGTGGGGAGACAGCTCACTCCCGATCGCATTCAGTTAATTGTAAATATGCCACGACCCCAGACACAAAAGGAAGTGCGGGCCTTCATAGGCCTCACCTCGTACTGCAGACAATGGATTCCTCAATATGCATTTCTAGCTAAACCACTCATCCAGTTAACGACGCAGGAGGTAGCAATTTCCATTGCCCTCCCTTGGACTCAGGAACACACACAAGCCTTTGAGGAATTAAAGAAAGCTTTATGCCAAGCACCAGTTTTAGCGACACCATGTTACAGCAAACCGTTTACACTTTTTGTTACAGAACGTGATGGTACAGCATTGTCTGTCCTCACTCAAGATCAAGCAGGTTCACATAAGCCTTGCGCTTATTTTTCAAGTACATTGGATTCAGTAGCCCAGGCACTCCCTGCGTGCTTAAAGTCAGTAGCAGCAACAGCGTTAGCAATCAGACAGAGCGACTCAATTGTTCTAGGTCATCAGTTAACAGTACAAGTCCCACATTCTGTAGAGGTTCTGTTAAACAGAACCCAGACTCAACACTTGACTATAGCACGACTGACAGGTTACGAATTGACACTATTCCAGCCACACATAGAAATCAGACGCTGCAGTATCCTGAACCCAGCAACACTGTTACCTACAGTTATGACAGATCCAGCTCCGCATGATTGTATAGAGATCGTTAATGCAGTAACAAAGCCCCGACGAGATTTAACAGATGTTCCATTGACAAATCCAGATCTGACACTTTATGTAGATGGTTCATGCATGAGAACAAGTACAGGAGAATTAGTGGCCGCATATGCAGTGACCACTGAAACTGAAGTTAAAGAGACACATCGTATTGATACACTGTCTGCTCAAGCAGCAGAGCTCATTGCTCTGACCCGAGCCTGTATTCTAGCCAAGAACAGAAATGTCAACATATACACAGATTCCCGTTATGCGTTCGGAGTCGTACACGACTTCGGCATGCTGTGGCAAGAACGAGGTTTTTTGACCTCTCATGGTGCCAAGATACAACACGGTCCTCTCATTCAAGCACTGTTAGAAGCAATACATCTGCCTTCAGCCATATCCGTTATGAAGTGTAAAGCACATACTAAAGTCACAGATTCTGTTTCCCAGGGTAACGACCTGGCAGATCAGACAGCAAAACATACAGCACTGACTCACACTCAGACAACTGATACGACAAAGACAATAGATCCGACAAACTGTATGACAGTCAGGGATCCCACACTAGATGTTATTGACATTCAGACACATGCTACTCCAGAAGAAATAAAGAAATGGATTGAACAAGGAGGGATCCAAACAGATCAAGGTTGGGTGACGAAGGGAAAATCTACATGGTTTCTCCCTGACTCTATGGTTCAAGTCATGATAAATACAGCACATAGTCCTGCACATCTAGGAGAGAAAGCAATGCTAGACAGTTTGCAAAATCTCTGGAACAATAAACACTTACGAGCAGCCGCAAAACAGAAAGTGCGTACTTGCAAGATCTGTTGTCAGTTCAATCCAGGTAAAAGCGTCCCTGTAGAGCAAGGTGGATTTCATCCTCCCGATCACCCTTTTGAAGTCCTCCAGATGGATTATATCCAGATGGACCGTTGTCGAGGATTTAAATATGTTCTCGTAGTTGTCTGTGCTCTGTCCCGCTGGACCGAAGCATACCCAGTCTCAGATTATACTGCTCCGACCACTGCCAAGCAGTTGGTTCGTGAATTCTTCCCACGATACGGCCTGCCTCGTGTCGTGTACTCAGATAACGGTCAGCCATTCTCATCTACCTTAATGAAAGAAGTTTCTTTATTACTGGGATACCAGTGGAAGTTCCATTGTGTCCGACATCCAGAAGCCGCAGGCCTTGTTGAAAGGCATAACCAGACACTAAAGATCCGCCTTGCCAAAATATGTCAGGAGAAAGAGGTCGACTGGATAGTCGCCCTGCCAGTGGCACTATTCTACATGAGAATGGTCGCCCATTCGAGATCAGGGCTATCCCCGTACGAAGTGGTCTTTGGAAGACCACCGAATATGTGGGGGACGCCCATTCCAAAAAAGATTACTGATGTTGATTCTAACATGTTGACAGATTACCTTGCCTCCTTGATGTCTGCACTCCAATCATGTCGTTCACAGGTTGCCGCAGCCTTCCCTGACAACACTGATGTAAAGCCACACGACGTCCGTCCTGGTGATACGGTGCTCGTCCGAAATTTCGACAGAAAAAGTCCGCTGGAGCCCCGCTGGAAGTCTCCGAAGACCGTACTGCTTACAACAAGGACGGCCGTGAAAATCGAAGGAAGAAAGGGGTGGGTCCACACGAGTCATATAAAAAAAATTTCTGGACTGAAACCTGACCGAGACTCGTCCACCCCCACCAAAGACTGTGTCGAACAAAAGGACTTTACAGAATCTGAACGAGAAAAAACTCCTCAAGAAAATTATCGCATGAAATTACGATCTAGCAAGTCAGACAGTTTAATTGTTTAAGTCCTCCCCTAGGTGAATCGGTTAAATAGTTTCTGACATGTATCCCCTAGATCGAGATAGAGAGAGAGAGAGAGAAGCAAAGAAACGTACATATTGTAAATCACTTCGTAGTCACTGCATAGTGACACTAATAATCATGTTTATTCTCAGTGTTTTTATTATCATTACTAGCATCCTATTGCCTATCTATTACCCTATTTTCAAGCGTGAACAATCTGCTTACAATGTATCTGCTGAACACACTTTTAGTGAGTTACCTCCTCACGAGCTTTCCTACAGACTTGCGCTGCGCAACAACACATTCATTAGTATGTTACATCATTCTCATCAAACTAGCAATGCTACAAATTGCTGGATATGTGGCCGACTCCCTCCCTATCAGAATTACAAGGGAGCTCTGCCTCTCTTTCCGTACCCGTTCACTCACAATGGCTCCTGCGGAGCATGGTTTAAAATAATTAATTCTTTAGATCCTGATATTGCTGTTTTCGATGGGGGTTGGGTTTGGGGAAACCTGAACTTGGTCCTGCTCGACGCCTGTTACCCAGATAAGGAGGGACTCCCCACTAGAATAGGAACTGATCTAGAAAATGAAGTATATGGATTAGGTAATTATACAATTAGCCTTATGATTCTCACTGTCGAATCCGAAGCCACACCAGTTCCACCCATTATGTCAGTATTGCCAGTCACTGGTGAATTATGTATCAAGAAGAAAGGTTCAGTACACTTAGGTCATAGTAAATGCACTACTGTGGTCGAATTCAGTGATCATGGAAAATCGTCCTTTAAAGCTATCAGTCACTCTTACTTTGTTTGTGGTCATACCGCATACATTCGTCTACCTCCAGATTGGGATGGTACCTGTTACATTGCATTCCTTCTGCCACCTGTTTTTCTAGCTCCTCCTGATTACCATAGAAATACCAATCTAGTAAAGAATAGACCCAGAAGAGACATCCCACTTGTCGACTACACAGAAACGGCATGGGAACAGTACACCGATTTTAATAAAGGATTCTTTTTCTTTTTAGGCCCTGTCCAGAATAGTAAATTAATACGCAGATTAACTAGAACACTTGAAGCAGTAGTGAATGAAACTGCCTCCGCCTTAGGTAACCTAACAGAAGAGCAGTCCGCCATGCGGGTTGTTGACCTTCAGAATCGTCTTGTAATTGACGTCATCTTGGCAGATAGAGGTGGAGCCTGTAAGGTCATCGGGTCAAGTTGCTGTGTTTTCATACCACAAAACGCACCATCTGTATATCAAGCTATCACCCGTCTTCATAAAATTGCAAATCAGATACATCAGAATCCAGGCACCTGGACTTGGTCCGGTTGGTTCTGGACGACATTAACAGCTTGGGGATGGAAGATCCTATCCTTTCTAGGCATTGGCCTAGTCCTAGTATTCAGTTGCTGCCTGTGCCTGCAGTGTGGGCCAGCGATTTGTGGACTGTGTGCCACCTCTTGTATTGAACACTCCAGTTTTTTCTCAAAACGTAAACGAAAGAAAGAAGAACAAATGATGTTGCAAGAACAGACTGATCGATTCATGAGGATCGATATTTCATGAAGGGTCCGTAGGGAACAAGGAGGGAATGAGGAAAATTAAATTTTTGGTCATATTATGTTCCCTAGCGCGTACCCCACCGACTCCATGTACCAGCTTAAAGTGCATGTAACTTCCCTCCTGTGCCAGTTATGAAGACGCAAATACATTTGCGTCCAACGTTAACTTGTCCTCTTTCAGATCCACCATGAATGGATTATATAGTCCGTTCCTAAGTATGCTATGCCACCGTCTTTTTGTAATACACTCTACATGTTTTCCTGCTCCAGCAGAGTAGGCCCTGAATTTCTGCCATCGAACCTCTTTTGTGGCTCCTGACTCTGGCAGCCTCTGCCCAGGCTACCTCTGTACCCGTGAACTCTGACTTACTTTCAGCGCGGCCCCTCGCGCTCAGCTCAAGCCTGCTTTCTGCCAAGACTGACTATAACCTTCGAGTTATCTGTTCCGCTCCCCGAGAATACATTCCTGCCTACTAGATCCTGTAAACATCCTCCCCAGCTGCAGAGCCAAAGGGCCGACCTGTCTCAATGCAAGTAATTCATAGCCTCTGTTGCCATGCTTCCATGGAAGGCCCCGTGCCCCACGCTTCACATGTAGACACTTAGGCGCTTATACACGCATCCACAGTTAGCATAGAATAGCTTCTGCCCTAGAGACCTTTCCGTCCAGATAGTATAGTTCCTAAACATCAGATATCAGATATGATAGAAGTACAAGTTGATCTGACATGCCAGACTTCTGTCTCTTTCCGTCAGTGTAAATGTCAAATCCCCTGCACCCCGTCAATCACACGTCATGCAGCTGCGCGCGCATCCAAGCTTCCGATTTCTGCTGACATTGCAACAATCCTGTTAGCACCACCCCTTGGTGCCACCCACTTGCGTCACCTATCAGTGACGTTTCTAGCACACACCTCTGGTTCACGCCTAGTTCACGCCTCTTGATTACGTATTAGTATCACGTGTATACTGTTATCTTGTCTTCTCTCAGCTGTTACGCCTCTTGCATTATTCTTTATGATATGAATTAAGTATATAAGCTATGTATTGTTAATAAACGGGAGCGCTCTATCCCTTCTGACACCCCTGTGGTGGTCAGAACATGATATCCTGATCAAGACCATTCCTTTATGAGGAATAAAACCCTTAGAAACTCTAACACCACGGACTCTGTCTTTTTTCATTCCAATTGAGTTATTATTGATTAAGTACTTACCTGCATAGAAATTAAGAGAGTAAATTAATTATTTACGTCAAACCATACAAGAACCATTTTTACAAATACATTGCAACAAAGTGGTTCTTAGAACAAACCCAACAGTTCTTCCAAAGGTGATTTCTCCATTCCATCCTAATCAATCAGTAGAGTTACCAGTATTTTTCCAAAACCCTGATTCTGTAGCAGAAAGAGGTCTTCACACGCTTGATGTCAAAAGAGCTTTACTTTATTACATAGACAGGACTAAAGCCTTTAGGAAAACAAAACAACTGTTTGTGGCTTTCTCACCACCTCATAAAGGCAACCCAATTTTCAATGCTGGAATTGCCAGGTGGATAGTAAAATGCATTCAAATATGCTACCAGAAAGCAAAATGCATGTTAACAATTCCCCCTAGAGCGCACTCAACACGCCATCTAGGGGCTTCCATGGCATTCTTAGGGAACATTCCCCTAGAAGACATTTGTAACATGTTCTACTACATACACCTTCACCAAACACTATTGTGTAGATGTGCAGGCAAACACTTTTTCAAACCACTCAACAGATACAGGCAACCACCGCTAGGGGAGACACGGCTGTACAGTCTATGCACAGAGTGTGAATTCTGCAACTCATATGCCTCGAACGGAAAATGCTACTTACCAGTATGCATCTGTTCCTGGCATGTGTAGCTGCAGAGATTCACACGCCCCCCCCCACCTCCACGGAACCTGTATCTGTTCCACTGTTATCTTAGATACATTCTCATGGACATCTCTGTTTCTAACAAACTCCATCATTTCCCTTCATGCCGAAAAACAATCTGAGGATGGAGTTGATGCCCATGCGCACTATCCTCCAAAGGAGAAGTCACCTATCTTGTGACTAAAAAGACTTCTTCCAAGACAACAACAAGGTGCAAGCATCCGAGCCCCACATCAGATGGCGATCTATGCACAGAGTGTGAATCTCTGCAGCTCTACATGCCACGAACAGATGCACACTGGTAAGTAGCATTTTCCTTCCTACAGGGAGCAGAGAAGCCAAGGACAGATAGAAAAACAAATGTGATAAGCCCCCTCTTGGCTCTCCCTGACCTGGATGGGGTAGCTGGAACAAAGAGGGTTTTATAGCCATCCAGGTGCTAATTATTGTCTCCAGCCCAAGTTTCCTGGAGGCATATCACATCAAAACTCTTAACAAGGGCCAACCATTCAGTGTTCTCAATCTTACTCTCTAGCCCCGCGATATTCCAAGAAATGTACACCCTCCATTCACACCCGATACCTGTTCCGGGGGTGATACATTTCCCTGGGATACGGGTGCCACAGGGTCTGAGGGACACACACATCAATCGCAATCTTCCTATGAGCTCAGAGGAGTAAACCTATTTGCTGTGCTTACCACTATAATCCTCTCTGCACGACCCCTGTGACTCACCTCTTGGAGCCGCTCGCGCTGGGACCGTAGTTGGTAATAGTTGGGTCTTTAGAAGTATCCCAGCGGGAGTGTCAAGATTGTTGAGTTCCGACACCTGTAGTTAGACTGGGCAACCGTGCTTAATATTCGGTTTACCATGACTGGATTGTTAAAATTGATGATAATGCAGTCCCCCAGCCAGGATTTCTTGGCGCTACCAACCCACTGTGTCTGGCGCACCATGAGAATTTGGTTTTCCACCCTAAGCCCAGGGGCAATGTTTTAATTGAGCCAGTGCACCACCTTATTGTTCAGCTGGTAAAAGTCTTCCTTGGTCCCGGGGTTGAGGCATGGTACTCTTGCTAACACCACAACAAGCGTTGTGGACTCTGGTAGGAGATGAATAGAGCACAAGCTAGGATAATAGTTATTCTAGTCCCCGGGGCATGGCTTCCAGCCCTTCCCACCTATCATCGGAACTGTACAATCCCCCACTTTGAAACCATGAGATTGCAGAGACTGAAAATATACTGTGTTCTGAGTGCCCCGCGCCCCCCTCCGGTTGGCTGGACGGTGCTGAGGGTCAGTCCTGGGCATAATAGGTGCCATTGTATCTCCTACCATGTGACTAGGCAGCTTTGTGATAGACACTGCTCTGTCTCCTGCCCCCGTGCCACTACCACTGGGACTGGAAATGGTGGTCGAGATCGTAGGTCTTGTAGGAGGGATACTTGTGGAGAGAAGGACACGGTTCCTTTGCAAGTAGACATCAGTGCAGATAGGTTGCTTTCCAGTGCATAAAGTTGTAGTAGGATGGGGTCCAATTTAGTTCCAAGTGCTGACAGCAAGGCTGCTTTGAGCATGTCTAACGAAATAGCATCCAGGTTAGGCACTTCTAGGTGGACTGCTGATTATGACTGTGATCCAATGTTCTTTTTGCGTTTACCAGGGCCCCCAACCAAAGGGCGCTTCTTCTTAGCGCCTCCTGGGCCCAACCCTTTGCCAGGGGTCATGTCAGGGGCTGACCTAAAAATTGGTGACTGGGCACCGACCCGTGTGACAACAACTGGTGTAAGGGGGATGATACCCCCAGCCTGGTCTTGAGGCATATCTTGAGGTATGTCTACCAAGCCTACTTGAGGGGACTGAGTATGGGAACCAGCATATGGAGCAATAGAAGAAACCCCTAGGAAAGGGTGGAAAGGTGAGCAAGATAATTGTCTAATAGCCAGTTCAATCTCCTTGTCCAGAACCCCAGCAGCATGCTGCATAAAAGCATCCTATCTATGACTTTCATGGTTTTTTCCATTTATAAAACCGAATAAAGTTTGTTGAATCCCCTAGTGTTTAGAAGAAACATAGATTAGACTGTACTGGACCTTAAAGTAAGCCTTTTCTGCCTGCTATTGCTGCATTTGGTGAGCCAAGTCTACACAGGAAGTAACTTGATTGGTATGAAATAAGATCTTAGGCATCGCTATTTCCTTATTATACCTTTAGGGCCTGATGTAGGTAATCTCAATTTACTGATTCTTAAATACCGAATTTAACCGATTCGGTATTTAAGAATCGGTAAATATGATGTAGGTAAAAAATAGGTAAAATTTACTGATTCTGTAATATTCCTTATTACTGAATCAGTAATACCGATTTGGTAATGAGGAATACCTTCCAGGAATAAATGGGAAGGTATTCACTATTACCGATTCGGTAAATACCGAATTAGAAATAGTGGGAGCATATTCAAGGCTGGCAGGGTGTCACATTGACACCCTGTTACACCCCTGAATCGTGCATGTGTGCACATGTGGTTAGTGTAGATGTCTACAAGGGATTTGTTTTATACGCAATTTCTTAAATCAATATCTGTTATCAACAAGTTCATTCACAAAATTGAACTCAATGTATCCTTAGGATTACTTGAAGCATTAGTCAGCAGTTATATCAGAACAATGATAACAATCAATGTAAAAGAGAATAGACACACAGCAGGAAAGGTTATGTTTGAAGATAAATTGTATTGACACAAATCAGAATAAAATTACATGGGGATGGCAAATGAAACAAATCAATAGATAAAACGTCATGAAAAGCGATGCATATAAATTCAATCGTCAGTTCATCACATTACATCAGCTCCATAACTTCATGAGGGAACCCAAACAAATAAATGAAGTGTGGTATCCTTTTGATGTAACAAAAACTAGGCTGAGGAGTTGATGTTTTATGTCGACGTTTCGGTCTTGTGGGTATTCATCTGTAAGACCATCATCAGGACTAATTTTCATCAAATAAAAACCCCCTATACAAAGACAATTAGATGCAATTAGTTGATGTATCAATCAAAACAAAATAAAAGCATCAACTAGTTCTCTACAAGTAAACCTACAAATCTAACCTAAAAATGCTGCTGTGTGGGTCGCATCCTATTGATGAGACGCTAATTAGGTCTTGAATGTATCAAAATTACAAAAAGTTGATCAAGACCTCTATGCTGAAGGCATAGAGGTCTTGATCAACTTTTTGTGTGTCTATTCTCTTTTACATTGATTGTTATCATTGTTCTGATTAAATGCTGACTAATGCTTCAAGTAATCCTAAGGATACATTGAGTTCAATTTTGTGAATGAACTTGTTAATAACAGATATTGATTTAAGAAATTGCGTATAAAACAAATCCCTTGTAGACATCTAAACTAACCACTCATTGCCCAAGCCTACAAAGGTCTATTGGGTTCTCCCACGTTTTGATACTGTGTGCACATGTGGCGCACATACATGCCCTAAGGGCATGTATGTCTGCCACATGGCACTTTGAAAAAAGCAAATAATTGCTTTTTAAAGGTATTCGGTATTTACCACCAACTTGTAGTTGGTGGTAATTAGAGAATCCTTAAAGCAAAAATGCACTCACTTAAGTGCTACCTACATAGGTTTTAAGGATTCGGTAATTTACTGATTCCTTAGAATAAGGAATCAGTATTTTACTGATTCCTTAAAATAACAAATCGGTAAATTACTGAATCCTTATTTACAGCCCCCTACATTGGAAAGGGCTAAATACCGGTCTGTAACGGAAAATTCACCAATTTTTGGTCATTACCGACCAGTATTTAGCTTCCTACATCTGGCCCTTAGTCTCTTATCGGTAAACACTTTGATTGCTTGGAAACTGTCTCTGTTAAAGTAGCGAGTGCTTTAAAAAAATCCTTGTGAATCTCCCCCCCCCCCCCCAACAAGGTGTTCACTGATTTGGGCAGCCACAAACCTCACTCATGTATTTGTGGCTTCACCTCTTTGCCAAAATATTGTGATTGAGAACTCTCTATTCAAGGTCTGGGCAGCTTGCACTCAGTGGCATTTCCATGATGAGAACAGTCCCGGTCTCACCATCACAGACAGTGACATCCACTAAAAATCAAGATGGCATCTATAAAACCAGGAGATTTGTTGTTTTTCCTAATTCTCAGCCTACCCTTGTGACAAATTGTGTTCTCAAGATCAATCTCTTAGAATTGAACAGTTACAGGAATAACTTAAATCAAACAAAACATTTGAAGTAAGTTTGTAATAGAAAAACAGGACTGTAACCTTGGGTAGTCTTAGATGCATACTTCGTATAATCCCACTTGTACCACACAGCAAGCGGCAGCTAAACCGCCACTCAACTGATCATCTTACACGAGGCCTTTGAACACTGCATGTACACGCTGCGGCTGCCAGCTGCATCCCGTTTATGTTGTAGGTCTTCTCTGCCGTGTTTCCTTAACCAGAGGCACGGAGAGAAGCCACAATAATGTATTCTTTCTTCAGAAATCGAACGTGGAGCATTGAAATTTCAAATGAATATAGGAATCTTCTACTTATACTTTCAATCAATCAATCAATCAGAGAAATTTATAGAGCGCACTACTTACCCGGAGGGTCTCAAGGCGCTTGGGGGGGGGGTTGTGCTGCTACAGCTCGAAGAGCCAGGTCTTGAGTTTCTTCCTGAAGGAGAGGTGGTCTTGGGTCAGGCGCAGGTCGGTCGGGAGGGAGTTCCAGGTCTTGGCGGCCAGGTAGGAGAAGGACCTTCCTCCTGTTGTCGTTCTTCGGATGCGGGGGACGGCGGCGAGGGTGTGACTGGCTGATCGGAGCTGGCGTTTGGGAGTGTAGAAGTTGACGCGACTGTTGAGGTAGCTCGGGCCTTGATCGTGTAGGGCTTTGTGTGCGTGGGTGAGGAGACGGAAGGTGATTCTTTTGTTGACGAGGAGCCAATGCAGGTCTCTCAGATGTCCGGAGATGTGGCTGTGTCATGGGATGTCGAGGATGAGTCTGGCTGAGGCGTTCTGGATCAGCTGGAGTCTCTTCTGGAGCTTCGCGGTGGTTCCGGCGTAGAGCGCGTTGCCGTAGTCCAGTCGGCTGGTGACGAGGGCTTGGGTGACCGTCTTCCTGGTCTCGGTGGGGATCCACCGGAAGATCTACCGTAGCATGCGCAGGATGTTGAAGCATGACGAGGAGACGGCGTTGACTTGTCTGGTCATGGAGAGGGAGGAGTCCAGGATGAAGCCCAGGTTGCGTGCGTGGTCTGTTGGTTTGGGTGCGGTGCCCAGGGCGGAGGGCCACCAGGAGTCGTCCCAGGCGGAGGGCGAGGAACCCAGGATGAGGACTTCCGTCTTGTCTGAGTTCAGTTTCAGGCGGCTGGTCGTCATCCACTCAGCTACGTCTTTCATCCCTTCGTGAAGGTTGGCTCTGGCGGCGGCGGGGTCGTTGGTCAGGGAGAGGATCAGCTGGGTGTCGTCAGCGTAGGAGATGATGTTGAGGTTGTGTTGGCGTGCGATGGCCGCGAGGGGGCTCATGTAGACGTTGAAGAGGGTGGGGCTCAGCGATGATCCTTGAGGGACGCCGCAGATGAATTCGGTGGCCTCTGACTTGTACGGTGGTAGGTGGACTCTCTGTGTTCTTTCAGCGAGGGAGGAGATGATCCATTCCAGAGCCTTTTCCTGGATTCCGACGTTGCTGAGGCGCTGTACTAGGGTGCGGTGGCAGACAGTGTCGAATGCCGCGGAGAGGTCTAGGAGGATGAGGGCCGCTGTTTCTCCGTTGTCCATCAGGGCTCGGATGTCATTGGTGGCAGCGATGAGGGCGGTCTCGGTGCTGTGGTTCGCTCGGAAGCCAGACTGTGAGGGGTCGAGGGATCCATTTGTCTCGAGGAAGGAGGCCAGCTGTTTGTTGACGGTCTTCTCGATGACTTTGGCTGGGAACGGGAGGAGCGAGATGGGGCGGTAATTCTTGAGTTCGGTGGGGTCAGCTGTAGGTTTCTTTAGCAGGGCGCTGAGTTCTGCGTGCTTCCAGCTCTCCGGGAAGGTAGCGGTGTCGAAGGAGGTGTTGATGATGTCCCGCAGGTGGGGTGCGATGATAGCGTCGGCCTTGTTGAAGACGTGGTGAGGGCAGGGGTCGGTTGGAGATCCGGAGTGGATGGAGTTCATCATGCGGACGGTGTCTTCGGTGCTGATCGGGGTCCAGGCGCGGATGGTGATGGTGGGGGGAGGTGGTTCGGATGTGGCTAGCGTCTGTTGCGTGCTGAAGCTGTTGTGTATGTCCGCGATCTTGTTGTGGAAGTAGGAGGCAAGGGAGTTGCAGAGGTCTTGCGATGGGGTGATGTCGTTGTTTCCGGCGTTGGGGTTGGAGAGCTCTTTCACGATGTTGAAGAGTTCCTTGCAGTTGTGTGCGTTGTTGTCCAGCCGGTCCTTGAATGCAGTTTTCTTGGTGGCGCGGATCAGTTGGTGGTGCTTCCGGGTGGCAATCTTGAGGGTGGTCATGTTGTCCGGTGTTGGTTCCCTTCTCCAGGCTTTCTCGAGGGCTTGGCAGTTCTTCTTGGAGCTCTTCAGTTCGTCGGTGAACCAAGGGGCCTTCTTGCTGCCTGGTCTGCTGGGCGGTGTCCTTAGTGGGGCGAGTTCGTCCGCGCAGCTGCTGATCCACTTCGTGAGGTTGTCGGCGGCCTGGCTGGGGTTCGCTGAGCTGGCGGGAGGGTGCTGGCTCAGGGAAGCGGCGAGCTGGTCGGCTGTGATCTTGTTCCAGCTTCTTCGAGCAACCTGTTGCTGGTGGTGGTGGATCGGTGTTTTCCTGAAGGTGAAGTGGACGCAGCTGTGGTCCGTCCAGTGGAGTCCAGTGGCGTGGCCGAAGGCGATGTGTTTGCTGGACGAGAAGACGGCGTTGAGTGTGTGTCCTGTGAGGTGGGTGGGGGTGGACACCAGCTGCTTGAGTCCGAGGTTGGCGAGGTTGTCGAGCAGGGTGATGGTGTTGCGGTCGTTGTTGTTCTCCAGGTGGAAGTTGAGGTCCCCCAGGAGGATGTAGTCAGCGAAGGGGAGGGCATGCGGGCTGACTAAGTCGGCGATGTCCTCGCTGAATTGTGTGCGTGGTCCCGGGGGTCGGTAGATCAGGGTGCCTCTGAGGGGGGTCTTCGGGTCGGTGCGGATCTGGAAGTGTAGGTATTCGGCGGTTTTCAGGGTGTCGTCGGTGTTGGTCGTGATGTGGATGGTGTCCCTGTGGATGATGGCGATGCCTCCTCCCATCTAGTTGGTGGTGCAGTCCCTCCGGGTGATCTTGTAGCCCTCTGGGATGGCGATGTCGGGCGCTGAGGAGTCGTTCATCCAGGTTTCCGTGAGGAAGGCGACGTCAGGAGATGTGGTGTCGAGGAGGTTCCAGAGTTCGACGGCGTGCCTGTGGATGGAGCGGGTGTTGAGCAGGATGCACTTGAGGTGGTTGCTGCTGGTGTTCGGCTTGGCGGGTGCTGGTGCGAGGCAGCTCCGGATGCAGGTGAACTTGCAGGCGTGGCAGCTGAAGGGTCCGTGGGTGTGCTTCGGAGTGGCTCGGTAGCATTCAGGGATCCCGCCGGTGTTGAGTGCGATGAGTGTTGCGGCGTCGTAGGTCCGGCGGGTCGTCTTGCTTTGGCGGGGGCAAGGGGTCCTGGCACTGGGCGCGGTCCAGGCGCGGACAGGCGCAGACGGGCTTACCTTTGGCACACCTTCGGCGCTCAATCGGCGCGCCCGCTGCGCGTTCGCACAGTCGCCATATATGGCCAAGTGCGAGGGAGGGTGGAGCAGCTGGGAGGCGGGAGCGGGGAGGGTACAGAAGAAAAAGGGGCGTGGTCAGCGGTGGTGGCTGGTTAAGTTCTTTGACTCTAAGTTCCCTGACTGATTGTAACAAAATGTAAATTTGAGCTAGGACAAGTGGATACTGTCCTTATAGAATCCCTATGGGATCGTAAAGAAGTGCCAACCTCAGAGCGACTTCCTGCAAATTCGTTTTTCTACTGCCCTGCACTGAAAAACTAGGAAAGATTACATCAAAGATGGCATTATGAATTTTGGCACTATATCTTATATAGCAATCCTAATTTAACTAATTTTCCTAATTATGTTACTTTGCCCCGTGGACAAAACATTGATCCACAGTTTTAATCTCATCCCGGCTGGTAAGTGAGTCTTAACATGCTTTCTAGTGTTGCGAGTGTTGAGATGAATTCATCTAAGGTAGTCGGGTTCTTTCCTGGTAGGAGGACTGGCGGGCCGGATGCTGGTGAAGCTGCAGTTCCGGCAGGAGTAGGGTCCTTGGGTGCGTTTCGGGGCAGCCAGGCAGCAGGTGAATGATCATCCGGGGTTGAGTACGTGGAGGGAGCTGAAGTAGTAGCGGAGACGGGCGTTGTGGCGTTCGCGGGGACCAGGTGTCTGGCTCTGGGCGCTGTCCAGGCGCGGACGCCATAAGAAGGGGAGGTAGAAGGGAGGAGCAGCTGGGTGGTGGGGGCAAACAAATGGGTGAGCGGGGGCGCAGCGGCAGGAAAATTGGGGAGGAACGGCGAGGGTACAGAAGGCAGAAAGGGCACAGAAATGGCACAAGAGGAAAAGGAGGAACGGAAAGGAAAACAACCAACAATCCAACAAAATACATTAAGGTGAAGTGTAGCGAGCGGGGGGTAGGGCCGCAGGGGACGCAGCGGCGGGGAAACCACAGGAGGAACGGCGAGAAGGCAGAAGGGCACAGGACACAGAAGTAGCGCAAGAGGCAACCGGGGGAATGAAGCAAACAAAATAAACAATACAACAAGCAATACAATTACAGAAAGCAACCTACCACTGGCCACCAGGGATGGGGCGCAGGTGGTAGCCTGCGGGTGGAGGAGGGCCTTGAACTTGTGTCCGAGGCAACAGCAGCGAGCTGGGAGACACGGGCAGACAGGTGGTGCTGTTGCAGTGTGGGGAGCGACCTCCCTGTGACAGGAAACCTATTGTCCTACCTTCCCCTGCTCGGCCATGGCCCAGCAGCAGGAGGGCAGAATTGTGTCTGGCATTGGCATCAGACCTAGGTTGCTGTTAGGCTCTGTAACGTCGGTCCCGGGAGCAGGGAGGGTTCCCCGGAAGAGCTCTCCTAAGACCAATTTCACGGACCAACTGATAGATCTAATTGCTATACATGTGCTCTCCTCAAATACATTTCTTTTGTTGGGGTATTTTAATTTTCATGGTGAAAATCATACGAACCCTGAGGTTAATAAACTCCTCTCTACTCTTGACATGATTGAACTCACCCAAAGAGTTACAGGCCCAACTCATCCAGCTGGCCACTCGCTAGACCTAATCTTTTCTAATATTGATCATCTAACCTGTAACCTCCCAGACTCTCTCACTTGGACCGATCATTCAATGATTAAGTTCTCTATCCAACAGCCATGCCCTAAGAGCTCAGACTTAAGTGCAGGGAAAAAAAAAGTGGCGCAAGACCTTGGCAAAATCTTTCTGTAGAAGCCTTTAATGAGGATGTTCACCTGGAATCACCAAAGAAGGATAAGGACGCTCCTACGACGTTGGAAGAATTTAATACCGCCTTTGTGACAGTTTTTCATTCTCCCTATTGTCCACCATCAGCCCCCTGGTGCACTTCGGAGCTAAAGATTGAAAAATACAAATGCAAGAGATTGGTGAAACTTTGGCGAGTTAGTAAAGACCCACAAAACAAACTACGGTTTAAACAATTCTTGTCTAGCTGTAATTTGAATTTAAAATCAGCCAGACGTCTATTTATTATTAACCAAATTGAACATGCCAGTAATGTCCCAAAGGCCCTTTTCAATATAGTAAAAGACTTCGTATCTCTTCATGTCTGTAGACAATTGCCTATGGAAACACAAGATTTTTGTAATTCGTTAGCAATCTATTTTCAAGAAATGATAATTGATATTTATGCTAACTTTTCATCGATCACCTCTCAAGACCTTGAAGCCTCTACTCGAACCGAGGACTTAGAAAAAATGGCAGCTAGCACCTTAGATTGTTTCGAGTTAACCAC
This sequence comes from Lissotriton vulgaris, assembly GCF_964263255.1. Lineage (NCBI taxonomy): Eukaryota > Metazoa > Chordata > Amphibia > Caudata > Salamandridae > Lissotriton > Lissotriton vulgaris. The sequence continues at coordinate 96,564 of NW_028253344.1, forward strand.
GCTTGAGGAAGTTTCCAATGCTCTCTCCTTCTCAAAATCTGGCTCACCCCAAGATCTTTGTCCTCCAAAGACAATGGCCCTATTAGCCACTCGTTGCGTGCCAGCAATTCTAAATATCAATATTTATTCAATACAATCAGGTACCATTCCAATAACATGGAAGGAAGCGTTCGTACGTCCAATATTGAAGAAACCGACTGCGGATCCCCGAGAACTCAGAAACTACCACCCTATTTCTTTGGTACCCTTATTGGGCAAGCTGCTGGAAAGTATAATTAACAAACAACTAAGTCTATACCTGGAGTCCAACGAAATTCTGGATCCATCACAATCCGTGTTTCAACCGGGCTTCAGTACCAAGACTGCCACGCTAGCTGTAACTGACTCGCTCAGACAGAAAATAGACATTGGAAGATCTGATCCTTCTAGATCACTCCGTGGCTTTTGATACCATCTCACATTTAATGCTCGCGGAGAGACTAGCTTCCTGTGGCATTCAAGGGACAGCCTTGAAGTGGTTGCAGAACTTTGTGTCAGACAGAATGCAAACTATCATGCTAAGGCCATATCTGTCAGAAAAACAATCATCTAGGCAGGGCCATAACCCAGGGCTCCTGCCTAAGCCTAACATTATTTAACATATATATGGCACCTTCGGCAAAAATTGTAGAACAGCTAGGTTTTGACGTAATTTCATATGCTGATGATACTCAGCTTATATTTACTATTGGCCCAAAGATAGAAGCAGAGAAATTGCGGTTCTCCAGCAGAATGCTTGTAATCTCTAGCTGGATGACACAGAACTGCCTCCATATGAATCCTGGAAAAACCAAGGCCATGCTAACGGGGAAAGCCTCAGCTCGCTGGTCTGATGAATGATGGCCCTCACAATTGGGACCAGCTCCTGTTCCTAAAAAATGTGTTAAAAATCTAGGCCTAAGATTAGATCAGTCATTAGCCATGAAAGACCACATTGCTGCCACTACTAGCTCCTGCTACTATAGTATGCGTTTACTCTGCAAAATTCTTCCCTACTTGCCCACTAATCACCGCAGAACCTTAGTTCAAGCCATGGTCATCAGCCAATTAGACTATGGTAATGCTCTGTTGGCAGAAGTGGGAGAGACCCTGCCTACTAAATTACAAGTTATTCAGAACACGGTGGCCAGAATGTTACTGAATCGCCCTGCTGGCTCCCCTTCTGCTCCCTTGCTGAGAGAGTTGCATTGGTTACTGAGCGGCCCTGCTGGTTCCCCTTCTGCTCCCTTGCTGAGAGAGCTGCATTGGTTACTGAACCGCCCTGCTGGCTCCCCTTCTGCTCCCTTGCTGTGAGAGCTGCATTGGTTACTGAACCGCCCTGCTGGCTCCCCTTCTGCTCCCTTGATGAGAGAGCTGCATTGGTTACTGAGCCGCCCTGCTGGCTCCCCTTCTGCTGCCTTGCTGAGAGAGCTGCATTGGTTACTGAGCCGCCCTGCTGGCTCCCCTTCTGCTCCCTTGCTGAGAGAGCTGCATTGGTTACTGAACCGCCCTGCTGGCTCCCCTTCTGCTCCCTTGATGAGAGAGCTGCATTGGTTACTGAGCCGCCCTGCTGGCTCCCCTTCTGCTCCCTTGCTGAGAGAGCTGCATTGGTTACCTGTAAGGAAGAGATCCTTTTTCAAAATCTGTTGTCTCACTTACAATGCGCTGAATGGCAGAGGCCCTTACTATCTACAAAAGAAACTCACCTTTCATACACCGAACAGAGATCTCAGATCCAGTACTCTAGGCCTTCTACAGGTTCCTCGTATACGTTTGAGTCAGACAGGTGGAAAAGCTTTTTCGTGTCTGGCTCCAAGATACTGGAATAAATTACTGCTGTCCCTAAACAAATTCCATATACAGCACCTTTAGGAAACAACTAAAAGCATTCCTGTTCTAACTCTGTTCTGACTTTAAGTCCTCGGGCCAAATTTCGAGGCGAGTGCTGAGATGCCCCCGGGTGAATCATGCACTATAGAAATTAACTTAACATAGCAACATACTTAACATGCCTGAATGTAGCTAAACCAGAACCCCTAAATGTGCGCTGCCAGCTTTGCTCAGTTTGACTTCTAATTATTATAGCAGCGCTCCAGCACTTGACAGCTCAGGAAGCCATAAAAATGTGTGTCTTTGCATTTCAATATGGTGATACAGACCACCACTTCCTTGTAAATATGCCCCTTAATGACAACAGCCTGACCTATTTTATCAAGAGACAGAAAATCCTCTCATTTCAGTAGATGCACCGCCTTGATGTAGCATTGCTCCAGGACACACACCTGTCACCCATTGAACATGATAAACTCAGAAGGGATTGGATGAGTGCGGTGCTACATGCCAGCGGGATCCAGACCACCCTTAAACGCCCATCTACTCCTTTGGAACATAGAGAGAGGGGGTTGGACATCTTATTTCACAAATCCCTGGGGGTTTGCACACTGCAGGCATGGCGGGACCCTCCTGGGCAGATATATTTTTGCCACGGTTCAGATTCTCAATGAGTCTTTGTGTTTGGGCTTTTTCTATGACCCGGCGGCTGACCAAACTCCTGCTCTCCTTTGGACAGCCAGGGTATTCATGAGGGGGGTGCTGGAATATGGCACCTTGGCAAGTCCAGAAACCAAACGACCAGCCACCCGAGACCATTTCATCCTCTCTGACATTATTGATGATCATGACTTGATGGATCCATGGTGATGGACGCTCCTGAAGGACGCGGACTATACTTTCACCTCCTGCGTCCATTGTAAACGTTTACGCCTTGATCCTCCCAAACAGTACCTCTGATCATGATCTTCTGCTACTCGACCATAAACTTCGATTGTTGCAAACCCCTCAGGCCCGTTGGTGTATATATACAGCATGGTAATAAAGCCCCTGAAAACAAACACAGATGGTTCCAATACCTGAGCCAGTACTTGGAGGAGAACGCTGGGTCCATCTCCTCTGCACAGGTGCTGTGGGAGGGCAGGAAGGCCGATGAACGATTTGGCTGCCTATAAGTGCCACTGTGAGGCATAACAGTGTTAGTTGACTGTCCTTGAGTTTTACCTGGCTCAGACGTATAACGCACTGCTGACACCTGCTCTTCTCAAGGAGCTGCTTGGGGCCAAGTATGATCTGAACTCCCATAACACAGTGGAGGACCAGAGGGATACGCTCTGTTGACGATATAGTAAGGGACGGTGAGTTGGCCCCCTTTGCTACTCTCATGCGTGATTATGGGCTGCCACAATCGCATCACTGACAGTATCGACAGCCTATGCATAGCCTGTGACACATGCTGGGTGCTCCCCCTTATGATCTTAAGACTGCCCCAATGTTGAGTTATACTCTGATGTGGAAAGGATTCAAGGACACTATGGGCCCGATTCTGATGCGGTGTGGAAAGCTTCCAGACCAAATGGGTTTGGGAATGGTTTCAAACCAAATCGGATCGAGAGAGTCCAACCAACCGAGTATGATGAGTCGGGATGCTTCCAGATATGATTTAGTTGGACTCCCATTGACGTCAATGGGAGCCTATGTTCCTAACCTCATCTTAATCGGGCCCGAGGTCGGAATGCTTTCCTAATCGCATCGTAATAGGGCCCTCATTGGTAAGACACGTTCCCGATCCGATTTGGACATAGCAAACGCCATTAGGAGGCCTTCCTAACCACATCAGAATCAGGCCCTAAGGTGGGATTGTATGTTACAGCTGTGGGCAGCCTTTTTTAAAGCACTGCTGCCTACAATCTATGCTGTTTGCTGGAGCAGAGGTTGGGCCTCTCACTCTCTGAGCAGGACTCCCATGACCTTTGGAAAGATCATGGCAGTATACCTCAGGAGGTCAGGTCGAAATCAGTTATTTCAAGTTCCTACCCCACTGGCACTGACGCCGGAGTGGATCTATAAAGCACATATGGCAGACGAGTCCAAGTGCTGGAGGTGCTGATGGTGTAGCGCACTCGCCTGTGACATTTTGCATTTCCTGTGGACTGTACAGTACTTTGTGCTACTGGGCTCCGTTTGGGTAACTTAATGACCAACCAAGGGGTGGCACCGCAATTCATGGCCCGTCACACTTTGCTTCACAAAATGTCAATATTCCAGGATTTAACACCCCATGGTAACAGTAAGCTGGCTACAGCCTTCATGTGGGAGTTGGTTTTTTGGGGGGCGACCACGGGGCCTGGCACCCTGACTTTTCTCTCCTGTTTCCATGTCCCTTCCCCTCCTGTTCCCCCTCGTCCTCCCTCCATGATCTTCTGCGGGATCTTCTAGGACACATCACCTCTATCTGGAGATGGTATTTTATTGATCGTTTTTCTAGTTATCAATGCCGTCTCACCAGTTCTAGATAACACAGTATCTTGGATTCTGCTGAATTGATAAACTTCAATCCCTGTTATATGCTCATTGTGTATGAAAAGTCCCAAAAAAATGTGATATTTAAAAATGTTACAGGGAGTGGTGTCACTTAACATTTGACTTTGACAATTCCAAAGGAAGAGACATTACTGAATTTATAGACATGATCAGAACAAATGTAAAGTGATAAAATTAACAACCAAGTCTCACTAAAATTGACATTCAATTTAACAATCCACTGAACTGTGTGCAATACTCATGGTGAAATATAAGAAAAGTTTTGCCACTAAAATGTGGGACAGAGAGTCTGCTCTGTGCCGACTAGTTTGTCCTTACGCTTCAACTGTGGAATGTGTTTTTTGGGAACCCTAATCGCTCCAACTTTAGTTTGTATCGTGTAATTTTTGGCGGATTTATACTCTGTAAATATGTTACCATAATATCTAATCCTATATACTTCGCTCTATTGTGAAGCGCTCTGACACCACTGGGTAAAGTATGCTCTATAAAAAAATGCCTAAATAAATCCAATGTCCTGCTACCAGGCTGTTGGAGGCTCGTCGTGGCCTTGGGGCTCCCAGTCACACGTCCTCTGGTCTGTAGACTAAAGACTATTGCACCTTGCAACTCAGAACTGGCAATTCCTCAAGCTCCGGCGGGCTGCTTTTGGAGGCTTCAGGCATGATTCTGAATGCCGCCATAGTCGCCGAATCTCAAGTTGCACATTTTTACCTTTCTCCTCGGCTACTGCAACCACAAACTTTACCCACTTGCTGCCCGCATCTATAAAATATGTTTTTGACACAAGTGTGTCCACATGAGCATTTTTTATTTGGCTGATCTGGGGTTTGCAGCAAATATTTTTTTTTAACCCTTTGCGTGCGTGCGTGCGTCGGCCAACGGCTGTCGCAAACACTACCTCAGGAGTGCTGCGCACGTCCGTTGGCCGACACAGCCCCGCCCGCACATTCGAACGCCCACACCGCAGAGGAATTGCCACCGCAGTAAACAGGTTAAAGCCATGCTCTTGTATCTACAATCAACAGAAGCTTGTGCAGTGAGGGCTGGTGCTGTTCCTGACATCCCATTCATTTTGTGGTAGTGCCTGGACCAGTCTCCAGCGCATTCCTTGCTCCCAAATGGTGCTTCTCAGGCCCTAGACTCTTGCTGTGGTTCAGTGGGCTCCTAAATCAAGCTTTTGAACTCTTCATGAGTGCAAATAAACCCATTTGAACCCGAACCCACTGCTTGCACAGAACTTCAGCACGAGCCCCTGCCGCCTATCTCCTTGCACGGAAAGCATCAATCGATCTGGAAGACCAACAACGTAATCCTCCAGCCCGACATTCTGCGACACCTGGCCTGCTCTTTGTGCCATGTCCACCACCGCCATCAACTCTCTCCTTACTCCCTGCGACCCTCTCCAATGCGAACGGGGCTCTTGGCTCAAAACTTGAGAAGGTAAACCTTCAGCTGAACTAATCTAGAGCTCTATCTAATTCGCGCTCCATCGTGATCAGCGTGAACTTTTGACTTTAACCTGGTCCAGCATGACCAGATTGCCTCGGTTGGCGCTTTATGTTTTTAGGTGCTATATAGAAGTTTATACTTTAAAATTCATATCTCCGGTTATACTGATTGGATTTTTGTCTTTTGGGTTTCGATTTGTTGATGAAACTGAGCTCTATTGTTCTAACCTGGTGTTGATTTTGTGTGCTGTTTACGCTGTTTTACTGTTTGAAGTGTTGCACAAATATTTACACGTTGCCTCTAAATTAAGCCTGACTGCTCTGTGCCAAGCTACCAGGGGGTTGACCACAGTTTAATTTGGGGTTTGCGTGTGCCTTATCCTGACTAGGATTGTCAAATTCTGAAAAGGAGCATACAGTTATAACTAGATTCTTTCATCAATTATACTCAAGCATGTAATTAAACCTCATTTCCTTTGCAAACTAAACAAAATATTATAAGATCCACCAAATCATAAAATACAGCGCAGAGTCTTGTGATTTCTTTTTTTCAATGTATTCTTTATTTGTACTCAAATGCATCAGCCCAGCCAACGCGTTTCGTCCAACATGGACTTCATCAGGGTTGGAATAGTCTTTTATAGGAGCTCACCAAGGTGCTATTTCTGTAATCAGATGTAGTATAGCTATATAGGCAATCACCGTATCAATCATGATTGATTTAATTCCTTCGATCCATATTGAAATAGTTTTATTGAAAAACACCAAGTCGCTTATTCTTATTAAGAGATGCAATGTCAATAAGCTGGTAATCACCATCGCATCCAGTCAGATAAAATCATGATAGGATTATTGCCTTTGATAAGTCCTAGCATGTAGTCTCGTTGGGTATGCAAAGCCATCTATCCGATCTGATGGACAGACGGTCTTGCATGCAACGGTGATTGGCTATATATCTATCCTACATCTGATTACAGAAATTGCACCTTGGTGAGCTTCCTTGCACCTGCTTCACTAATGATTGCTGCTCCTGTGTGGGCATAGGGTAGGCTTCAGTGAGCTCTTACCCCTTATTTTTTTTTAAACTTTATTTTGCATTTATGTATGAGTAAAAAAGTACACTAGGACAAGTAAAATCCTTTACAAGTACAGGTAGACATAGTACACACTGTTAAGGGCTCAATCAATGCCGCAGAATGATCACATGTTACATAAAGCAAGTCCCTCGGCTGCTAACATATTTTCTGTTACAATCGTTCTTGACTCTGATTCACATAAACAGTGTTTACAATCATGGCATGGGAATACATCAACTGTACGAACGTCAAAAAAGGAGTTTAGCATCCGGTGTAGTTGATTATTGACATGTATCTCGGGACAGTATAAACCACCCCTGTTGGGACTATGCCCTGTTCTTTCCAGGTAGGGGGGGTCTTGCCGCTGCGCCTCTAGGTATGTTCTGAAAGTTCCCCAGATATCTCTGGGCCTGGAGGTGGGGGGGACCGTTATTGCGTATAGGTCGCTGTGTGTGGAACAGGACGCCATGCTCTTCAGCCATCCCTTCACTGAGGGTGCTGTTCTGCCACCCCAATGAATGGATACCTTCCTTTTGGCCAGAAGTAAGCTGATGACAACAAACCTGCAAATTGCTGGTGGGAAATGCTTTACATATCCCAACCGGGCAATCTAGGGCAAGGGGGTCATCGGTACCTTAACCAAGCCACTCACTATCTTATGTAT